>NC_133622.1:108509852-108809852 GCF_048593235.1 Sminthopsis crassicaudata
AGAGCGAATGTGTGCTCATCTAATATGGATAAAATAGCAAATCAATTTTTTTTTGTCATGAGACTCATAGTAAATATTCATGTAACCTCTTGAGGAGGCAAGTTTTACTTCCCTGCTAATGCCCCTACCCATCCCTTTTTTTTGTTTCTGACATTTGAACTCCTAGCATTAAGTTTGACTAATCCTCAATAGTTTTACATTGGAAAGAACAGCACAGGATTCGACTTCATGATTAAAGCTAAACTGGATTTAATTTTAACTTGTTTAATAGTTGAAGATCAATGTACTGATTTGAAAATCTTCTCCACTATCAGTAGATAGAATATTTCTTTACTGTGAGGAGCAGCTGGGAGAGGATGACTAGATTGTGGCTTCAATTGTTTATGGGTTTTCATTTTATTAGGAGACGAGCTGGTAATGTTTATAAAATCTATATCGGGCTTATGGTCTGAATATTGTGAATAAAAAAGTGCCAAATCAGTGGTGGCCCAGCTGGGCATACAGAAGGTACCACATGTTAAACAGGCGCACATTTAATGAATGCTGCATTAAATGCTGTTTATTTCAATGAGCCTCCCAAAGAATTTCCTATGCAATAAGAATAAAATTAAGGCAATCAACACAATGCTTTTGGGAAATGGTGGATTTAAATAGCTTGCTGCATATCACCAATGACAAATGAAGAAGAAGCAAGGTAAATGCTATCAGTACTGAAACAAATAACTGGAAAAGGAAGTGGGTTGATCATTCTGCAGAAGTGAGACAGAACAGATGGACAGTCTACCTATAGCACTGGTACCTCCAGGATGTTAAAAAACAAAGTAGGTTCTCTGATATGTCAAGGTGAAGACCTATGAAAGATTTACAAGAAGACATAGACAAAAAGTCACACAAAATGAGGAAGGGTAATTTAGTTACCGTCTGGACGACTGAAGAGAGAGTAAACATATTTATGATTTTATCACAGATGCACTGAAGAGGTTGGGGAAAAAAAAAAAGACACTGGGGAAGAATAACTGTTAATTCCCAGGTATACACTAGACATTGCCCCAAGGTCTTTACACACATAATCTCATTTTAGCCTCACTGTAACTCTGAGGTAGGTACTATTTTTACATTTGTGGAAGCTGAATGAGACAGAATTTAAATGACTTGTTCAGAGTCACACAATCTGTTTTAGGCCAGATTTTAATTCAGGTCTTCCTGTTTCTAGCCCCAGCTTTCTATCCATGTTATCATCTTGTTTCTGAATAAAATTGGCTTCCTGGAATGAATAATTTCACTTAACTCTTTCAGAGAAGAGTGTCCTAGATGTCTTTGTATGACTGTGATGAAGCCAGAATAGGACTTGTATAATCTGAGAGTATGGGTTTTCCATCATAACTGAAAGCTGGATTTTCACTGAAAATACTACATCTCCTTCAATATATTATATTCGAGGCTGATCTTTAACCAATTCCCCATGGCTTTCAGGTAGCATGAATGGTGGTGTAACTCCTTGTTCACCATGACCATATCCATTCTATTATTTCATTAGACTGAGTGACTGGAATCTTTTATAGCATTTGAAGTACACATCATCTTCACTGATTTCTCAATTCTAAATTGTGGTATGTCCCTCACATCAATGCCCAAAGATTCATTTATCATTAGTATGCAGATGACTTCTAGGTTTCTTTATCAAGCCATAACACCTCTCTTGAACTCCAGGCTCATATTTCATAGGCATTTCATTCTACATGGTCAAAAGATAATTTATTATCTTTGCCAATTAAATTAGCTTTTGGTATAAACTTTCCCATATCCATTGAGAACCCTTGCATTCTCTGTCACCCAGATTCAGAACATGAGTCATAATTAATTTTTCCTCACTCTCAGCTCCATATTTATTCAGTGGTTAAATGCTATCAAGTCTACCACCATAGTTTTTTTTTTTTACCTTCTGTATTAATTATTGAATACTATAAATGTCAGAGAAGATACCTAATTACATTAGTGCATAGAGTTTCCTTTTCTAGAAGTTCCCTATACTAATAGAATCATAGGCACATACCTATCTCTATTCTTCTCTCAACTCATATAAATTCTGCCCTAGTTCAGATCTTCATCAGCTCTCATCTGGAAGATTTTTAAGAGCTCCTAAGTATTCTCTATTGTTTCATTTTCTCTCCTCTCCAAACTATTTTCGACATTGTTGATAAAATAATCATGTTACAGGACAGGTACAACCTTGTCACTGCTCTACTCCAAACCTTCAGCTTCCTATTTACCCATGGGATAAACAATCCCTAGCCTAACATTGAAGTAACTTCAGAATCTGCTTTCCATCCACCTTTATCAACTGATTTATACTGTTCTCATTCACAAATTCTATGTCAAGGATTAAATGGAATATTAGTTATTTCCTAAACCAATTATTGCATCTGAATTCTTCAGCTGGCATTTCTGTGAATTCATATGAGCCTTACTCTTTGCCTTCCATGTATGCTGACCTTATTTCTAATGCTCGGTAACTTCTGGTCATCCACATATTTACTCAGTTCCCACTTTCTATATGATGCTTTCAATGATCTTTTCAATTATTAGTATTCTCTTTCTCCTTAATTTTCCACATAATTTATTTATTTGTACAAATGTTTTATCTTTCCAGTAGAATATAATCTCCTTGAGAGTAGTGATTTTTTTTACATTTTTTGTTTAGCAATTAATAATAATTTAACTAATAAACCTTATTTACAATAAGTTTTAAGATACATATTTGTTGAATTGAGTTGAAGAAATCCAAGTTTCTTATTTTTTCCTTATATTATTTAAATAGTTTTCTAATTGATATTCCTGAGTGGAAAGATTTTTTTCAGGAATCTGCCATGATCTCATTAGACTATGTGAATGGATAAAACATAGAATTTCAGAAGTTTTGGAAAAGGACATGGAAAGAATACAAATGTGTGATGAATGTTGACTATTACAGGAATACTGTATAAGTCATGTTCTATCATACTATGTCATTCTCTTTCCATACCAGATTTAGGATGCATGGTATATAAATAGTATACAAAATAGTTCTTGAATCCAATTTTGAAGATAATTTGTGGTTCTAAAAAGTAGACATGAGAAGAAATGCATGCTGGGCATGAGGGACAGCCTGAAATAGACTATGAAACATGATTTGTGAGATATAGCAGAAAGGCCAGTTTGATTGGGCTATAGATTGAATGAAGAGAAAAAATACAAAATATGTCAAGAAAAAAAAGAATGAGACCAACCTGTGAAGTTTGCCTTAAAATACTAAAAAGGGGCTTGTATTTGAGGAAGACTTGACATTTATTGATTAAAAGTGTTTCATTGGTTCTGGGAGCTGTGTGGAAGAGGACTTAGAGGAAAAGACTTCAATTACAATACTATTATAATAATCCAAACAAGAGGAGATGCTGGTCTGAATTAGCCTGGTGGCCTGATTAGTAGAGAGAAAGGGAAAAGCATGAGATAGTGTTCAAATGGAATCTGAGTTAATGGTTAAGAATGACTACAAGATTCCAAAGCTTGATGAATAGATAGATAGCTATGGATAAAAAGGAAGACACTGACCTAGCATGGAAAGGGTAAAAGTTAACACTTTAAAAGTAGGCTCAAGAACTATTTAATATGTGAAAGCATGCCTTATCTCTTTCTTTCCCAATACTGGATATTGCTTGACCTTTATACCCTCAATAAAAAACAGAATGCATATTACATATATACACATATCCTCACAAATACACACATACAAATATAATATGTTTGTTATCACACAAATATCTTTATCACACAGATATACTTATATGTCTATATACATATACACACAATACATATGTATCTTGCATATATACAATATACATACATACTACTCATGCAGTATATAATGTATATATATGTATGTATATATATATACACACATGCATAGATATATGTATATGCAGATAGTACTTGGTTGTCATCTTCTAAGTATATGTTTTTATCTTCCTTGTTACCAAAATAACTTTCAATGGTCAGAAACTATTTTTGTTGTCTGCTCATTTTCTCAGCCTATTATTCAGCTTTTAACTGTTTGTCAAAGTGGGGTTCCATTTCCAGGGCGGAGGTGCACTGTCCAAAGCTTCAGGGATATAGCTAAATTTGTTCATAGTTTCACAATTAATCCATTTATTTATTAGTTATTATATTACTTAATACACTTATACATACATACATGTATATACATATATATATGAACATACAGCATATGTTCATATAGGATACTTATGCTATTTATTATTATTGATTGCCTAATATTTGCCAGATACTTGATAAGTAATTGGGGCTACTATTAATAAAGACAGTCCTTTCCTTCAATGAGCTTACAATCTAAATAGGAAGACAACACCCAAAAGGAGGCAAAATTACCATAGCAACTAATAAATACCAATTATTGAGGTATAAAGAGATTTTAACTTTACATGAGTGGCAAGAGGGTCAATCTGAAAGAAATCACATTCTTCCCTCCCCTATCACATTGCCACTTCCACAGTATAGACACTTGATAGATGTTTGCTCAATTTAATTTAGAATTATTAATATTTTTGTAGTTAGGGAGGTCCCATAAAAAGATTGGCCAATAATACCTTGTATATATTTGTTTTTCTAAATTAAATTTTACTTTTCAATTAATAAGCAATATTGTCTTCTTTTTACCTCCCTACATACTAGCAAAGAAAAAAAAAAGGAAAACCTTCAGAAATCTAAGCAGAGTCCTATGTGCAGATATATGTTAAAAATGAAAATAAAAAAAGAAAAACTTTTTTTTTTCTTATGTAACTGTATGTGAAATTGTAGGATTGTAGGAAATGAGGAAAGCTCATAAATGGAAGATGACATATTCTTCTTCTTATGTTTGCAGTGAGCTGAGCCATCTCTTAGGATATTGTTTTCTACTGTCTTGAGAGGAAATATTCAAGAATGGAGAGACAGTTATGTCACTAGCTGACAATTATCATTTGAATAACAACTTAATATAAGACATTATATTTAGCTATTTTTAATATTTTAATATTTATATTTATTTATATTTACTATTTTATAATTACAAAGGAAGAACAAGAGGCAAGAGCTAGAGCCTGAGGTTTGAGTTGAAATTATAGAGAAATGAAATTCAAAGCCTACTTGTTTTCAAACCAGGGTGTCTGAAAAAATCCTGAGATCTAAGGATTGAAAAGGGTGGAAAGATCATGAATCCAATAGAGATTTAGATAAATAGTAATCTACACAGTATCATGAGAATATTGTGCCAGGAAATTAAAATGGTTATTTTATGACTCAGTCTAATCCCATAAAGCTTCAGTTTCTTTGATGAAATGGCTAATGCTTTGCCTCTGGGCTTATACTAATGTGTCAATTTGGTTTATTAAGTTTGTCTTTTAGTCAATCCCACATGGCCATGGACACACCTTTCTAGTCCTTAAAGATTTGGCTTAATTGACGGTAGGATGGAAAATTGGGAGGCAAATTTGCTTTGATTTCAACACGCATATTCAGTGATCTAACTCCCACGGAAATTTCTTATATGTATATATCTTCTAATACTCTAGTTCCAGGAGGAAAACTACATAAAATAAGAAAATCTTGAATGATGTATTTTTTTCTCATTAGAAGCACATAGAGTTAAAGTGAACAAATTCCCCTGTTGTTCATATAAAAAAATCTTAATAAAAACTCAGTTTCTAACACCTTTCTGTCAGAAAGTGAGTTGCATATTTCATAATGAATTTTCTTGATCAGTGGTATAAAGTATTGCAATGGTGTTTATTTGTACTGAATGTAGATTTTCCTCCTACTGCTCATTTTACTCTGTTTCAGTACTTAGAAACCTTCCCAATTATTTTTTCTTAAAAAATCTCTTTAATCATTTCATTTATGACAATTGTATTCTTTCACTTTCATAACTTCTTCAGTCATTCCCCATTTCATATATAGCCTATCAGTTTGTTATTCTTTGTCATAACAAAAGAGGCACTTTCAATATTTTTAAATATATGGGTCCTTTTATTCTCTTTTATCTTTTTGAATATATAGATCTATTTTTGGTATCACTGTATAAAGAGTATGCATTGTTTAATAATTTTGGGTGCCATAGTTTGCAATTACTTTCCAGAATGGTTTGAACAGTTTATAGTTATCCCTAAAATGTATTAATGTATTTGCTTTCCCATAGTCCCTCAAGCATTTGTCATCTTCATCTGTCAACCTTGTCACTGATAGTGTGAGATAGAATATTGATTAGGGATATTGTACTTTAATTTTCTTTCCATAGTTTGGAAATTTCCTTTCTGTGGCTTACATATTAAGACCATATAGAATGGTTCACAAATTTGCATATCATCCTTTCACAGAGGCCATACTGTTCCAGTTTTTCTGTATCAATCTAATGTGTGCTGCCAAACATGAGCATAATGTATTTTTTCTAACACCCACTATTAGTGGTGGTAGGAGACAAAGATAGAGATTGGGGTAAAGTTAAGTATGCAGTGTTTGTTTTTGTGTTATGGCCAAGTGACTTTGATTTGTACTGAAAATACAGACTGTTCAGCCTCCTAGAAAATAAAGGAAAAGGGAATTAAGGTCTTTCCACTCCTCAATTTATCTGAAAGAAAGAGATACTTCTTAAAATAATAGAAGTGTTTCAGTGTGAAAACAAAAATGAGAAAGGATCTATGGAGAAACAGGAAATTCTGACTATTTTCAGGAGGTTGCAGGGCAAAGAATTAAAGATATGCAATATAGTCTTTTCTATTCAAAGTCCAAAGTAATAATGACCTTGAAAAGAGGGACCAGTTACTTTTCAATTAGTAAGTCATGAATCATTCAATCCACAAGCATTTATTATATAAGTTATCATAGACTATATTCTCACTACATTCTATCTTGGTGAGTCTATAGAGACAGAGAGAGATAAACACAGAGACACTGAGAAAGATAGAGACATAGGGAGGGAGAAACAGAGAAGAAAATAAAAGAAAAGTTCTTGCTCTCAAGGATCTTATATTCTAATGGTGGAAGCAACTTATAAATAATGGAGTACATACAAGATATATACAGAGTAAATGGGAAATATATTCAGAAAGGAAGACAATAGAAGCTGGGGGCACCTGGAATGATGATGAGGATAATACATATTGCTAGGTGAGAAATCATCTATTAAAGATTACAGGACAAAGCAATGAACAGCTTGTGTTCTTTGCTGAAAGGATGAGGAGATATTTGTTGAATTGATAACAATAATAGATGTCACCTTTCTCTTTAGGGCATATTTCAAGATGTGGCAGAGAACAATTGCAGAATTATCAAACTGGATGACTCTTGCTTCTGGTAATTCATTTGGTGCAGATGGTATTGCCAGAAGGAATCTAAAAAGCATTTCTAAAAATCACAAAGACTTGGGCAAGAAATTGAAACATTGAAACAAAGGCAAACTTTTTATCACTTGACATGAACTTCACAAAAAAAAAAGACAGAATTGAGACCTGAACAGGTAGTAAAAATGATAAACTAATAACCAGGAAATTTTCCAAATTTGTTTGAGTGTCTGAGTATTGGGCAGGGAAAGGAATACAAGGGGAAGGAAAGGATGATCCTAACATGGACTTGAGATGGTTTAAACTGGAATACCAAACTTAAACCAATATCCAGCCCAAGAGAACCTATGGAAGAATTATGTATGGAGCAGAAATTCAGTGCCAGAAAAAATCCAAATGGGTTAAGGAAGATGAAAGGCAGGTATATGAAGGAGCTGAATTTTTGTACAACTCAAGTTAATTCCAGGCAGATTTAATCTTTTTGAAGCAGCTAGGTATATGCTTTGCCTGTTTAGACTTGAAGCTGATATGTCAGCTTGATCCAGTATCAAATATGTTAAGCTTCTTTCTGACTTAATCTCCCTTGTCAGACAATGGGCATATATACAGAATCTTAGAAAGGAAAAAAAAACATACTGAAGAAACAGAAAAAAAAAAAAAAAAAAAAAAAAAAAACTCATGTCAGGAAAACGATATCTCTATATCTTTCCAATGAAAACAGTACCTGAAATCTTGAAAGTTTATAAATAAATCTGCAGAAATGTGCCAAGGTATATCAGTTTAAGATCTTATTTATATGAACTAAAAGTATATTCAGTATATTCAACAGTTGGCAACAAATGAGTGAGAAATTCAATGGATAGACTCTTTCTCCCTTCCTTCCTCTCTCTTCCCCACCTCCCCTCCACCTCACACTGCAACTTTTTGGAAGAGACATTGGGAAAAATATTGAAAGACAGTAAAATGAAAATGATTAAACTTGACTCTGTGAGCTACCAAAAATTGATTAAAATGTCAGAAATAATATTGATTTAACAATAAGGATTGTTTATTATAATAGAAATTTGAACATGAATTTTGTCAACCAACAAAATCAGTAGATTATAGTCTTGTTTAATGAAAGTTATTATTTACAATAAAATCTTAGGGTGTGAAAATTTTTGACATCCTTTCTCTCCTTGTCAATAGTTTCTGAGAGTACCAATGGGCTTCTGTTTCCCTCAAGGCAAAAGTCACAATCCCCTTTGAAAAGGGATGAACAGATTCTAGATATGTCTAGATATATCTTACATAGCTATTACACAGTTATATATTCTTTTTGGTAGAATAGAGCTTCATCTATATATTTAGACCTCCTACATGGATCCACAAATTACATAAATATACATATCTTTGATAGTTATGAAAGCAAAGAAAGAACAAGTTACCAATTTCTTTTGATAAGAAATTCTTATTGAGGGAGAGAATTCTAGGAAAATGGCAAGGTAGGTTAGAAAACTTTAGGCTCTCCAAATTTCCTTCACAGAAAAAGACAGAATGGTACCTCGGAAGTAATATAAAGTGACAGAAATAAATAAAAGTTAGACTAAAGTAGTTTTTTTTTTAAACAACCTAAGAAAACCTCAGGAAATACATAACCTTCAGGGGCAGAGGTTCAGCCTGTGTGAAGTGCAAACACCAGGCAAATTCTGCGGAATCAACAAACAAAAAATCCTGAGAGGTAGTTGGGGTTGAGAGGTAAAGTAGCATAATAATGAAGGACCTTCCATTGTTGAGGAATGCTAAGCACAGCTTTGCTGACCAGACATAGTCTGGAGTGGACTGCCTGCTGGGGAGAAGGAGGTAGCACACACCTGGTGAGTGCAGTAGAAGAAGGGCTAGAATCCTGCTATGTGTGGGCACTTCCAGGAGAGAAGAGTCCTTGGTTTCATTTCAGGGAAAAAGCGGACAGTTGTAGTTTGCAGCCACCAGAGAGATGGCAGGGAGTTAAGATCATTTGCATGAGGTTGAGTACTAAAACAGATCTCAGAAAATAATTTCAAGAAGAACCGGAAGCTTGAGATATTATTCCCCATACCTTGTGTTAAAACTTGCTCACACTACTAAAAATAAAATTAAACAAAAAAAGATGTCCAAACAAATGAAAAAAATCCCAAACATAGATAACTATTATGAGGATAGAGCAAATCAGGGCTCAAAATCAGATGAAGATAAAGCTAAAAATGTCATCCTTTTTTCAAAAAGAAACATCAAATAGCTCCAATTCCAAAAAAAGATTTGTTAGAAGATATTAAAAAGAATTTTTTTAAAAAATCAAATAAAAGAGATTGAGGAAAAAATAGAAAAAAAAATAAGAGCAATCAAAGAAAATCAAAAAAAAGTTTGAAACATGAAATAGATTAAGCAACTTGAAAAAGAAAATCAAAAACTTAAGAAAGAAAACAATTCTTTGAAAATTATAATTAGACAAATAGAAACTAATGACATTCTAAGAAACAAATACATAGTAAAACAAAATCAAAAGAGTGAAAAAAAATAAGAGAAGGTGAAAAATCCCATCAGAAAAACAACTGATCTGGAAAACAGATCAAGAAGAAATAATACAAGAATAGTTAGACTGCCTAAAATTATGCTTAAAAAAAGAATCTTGATACTATATTATAATTACCAAGGAAAACTTCCCTGAAGTTCTAGAACAAAAGGCAAGTAGAAAGAGAAAAAAAAATCCACCAACCTCCATCTGAAAGATGGCAAGAAAAAACCTTTCAGGGATATCATAGCCAAATTTCAAAAATACCAGGTTAAGGAGAAAATATTGGAAGCAACAAAAACATAATTTAAATATTATGAAGCTACAAATAAGGGTTACACAAAACCTAGTAACTACTACATTGAAGCTCTTGGAATATTATATTTCACAGAGCAAAAGAGCTCAGGTTTTGACCAAGGATTTAATCCTGAATGAAAAAGAAAATGGATATTCAATGAACTAAAAGACTTTCAGGTATTTGTGACAAAAATGGTAGAACTTAAGGGAAATTTTGACATATAATATCCAGGAGAAATGTAAATATTAAGGACTAACTATAAGGAACTAAGTAAAGATAAATCATTTATTTCTTATATATAAACATATTATCAGTTATTTTATGACTGTCATTTTTATTAGGATAATTTAAAAAAAGGCTTGGGCTGAGCTGAGTGTGATATTTTAAAAAAATAAAATAAAGCTGTAAGATAAAAGCTGTAAGATAAAAAGGAGCAATTCCAGACAAAATTAAAGCTAAAAGAGATTTAATCAAAAGAAAAAAATAAGGAAAAATAAGGAAACTACACTATATGTCAGATGTATTCATCAGTATTGTTTTAGACTACTCAGAATGACTAGACAGTATAAGAATGGAATATTGCTGTGCTGTAGGGAATGATAAACCAGTGGATTGTGAAAAATATGGATTGTCCTTATGAACAATCCCATCAGAGAAACAGAATACAACTGGAAATTATCATAGTACAGTATTACATATATGTTTATGAAAGTATCTATGTATACATGTGTGTGATTATAGATATCTATGTTTATGTGTATATATATCATATATATATTATATATATCTATACAGGTAAATATGTAACTATGTATAAACAAGCACATATACATGCATGTATAATAAGCATATAAATTGTGTATATATATGTACACACATGCATATATATATATATATATGTACAGCTTTCTTGAAGTGGGGGAGAAAGGAAAAAAAAGAAATAAAATAAAAAGTGCACAGCAGAACAAAAGAAAATCTATAAGGAAACAAAGAAAAGGTGAACAGCTTTGAACACAATAGGTAGTATTTATTATATAGGTTTTTTGGAATGGAAATTTATTTTCATATTTTGAATCCTTTCATGTTCTACTGTGCATATGGCAATGTTTTTTTTTCTTATTTTGTATTTAACTTTAAAAAATAAACCATTAAAATAAAATAAATCTTAATGAAGAAATAGTTTTAGTAAAATGTCTTTTGTCTTGTATTGTCTCTGATCTCTTGACTATAGTAATGCCCTGATGTCTCATTGTGCTATAGATGTAACCCTAAGTTTTTGAAGGCTATTGCAATGGAACATAAGCTTTGGGATTTTTTACCAAGCTGGAAAGTTTTCATATGCGGATTCAGGGATAAATTGAATCAAATACTAATCTGTGAACGGTACTATTACCAACATGTTGACTTCTGGATGATCTATCAATCAATAAGTAATTTTTAAATGCCTATAATATGGCAGGCAGTATGTTACCCACTAGAGATAAAAACAATAATTTCTAAAAATAAAACAATCCTTTCTCTCAAAAAGATTACCAGGATAACTAATGTAAGTATATACAGAAAAAATGCAAGAAAATACAAATAGTTAAATAGAAATAAACTAGAATTTTGGGGTAGAATAAAGATCAGGAGAGAATTTATATAGAATCTAGTGGTTAAACAGTGTCTTAAAAAAGAGGGATTTCAAGAAGTGGAAAATAAGAGTTCTGTCTTTACACAGGAAATAGCTTGTGTATGGTTACAGAAACTGGAGATAGAATATCACATGAGGTGACCAATTGTGTTGGCTACTGTAACTCATAAAAACTACTAAAGCTTGGAGGGCTGCAATCTGTTACAGTGGAGGTTTTAATAAAACTGATGAAATTCTAGATCTTTGAAGTATTAAAATAATATGTAAAATATTATCTCTTATCAAAGGAGAAAGTCAGTAAAATATGACCTGTTTTCCTAAAAGAACTAATATGCCAAAAGGAGAAAAAATTTTTCTCCCCATCTCTGGACTGAGTAAATTTATTCTATCATCATCATGGCATTTGGCAGTGTTGGAGGGATCCCAGAGAGAATCATGGAAGGTATTGCCTTGTAACAGGAACTGAATTGTGGCAAAGAAAAAAACAACAAACAACTATAGCTGAAGTGATGGTTGAGAGCAAAGTTGAGTTTGCAAAGAAAAACAAGATGCAAATGCTCATGATTAATTTATGTGGATTTTCAACAAGAGTGCTTCACTCTTGTGCAGAAATGAGCTGCAGGGAATAAGGCAAAGATTAAATTTTAGGATAAATACAAGTTTAATTCCAGTAATTTTCTTTACTCCCTTTCCCCCTTTTAAACACAAAGAGGCTTTAAACTATGCTCAGGCTAGGTAGAAAGCTCTGTTGCACAGAGATAGAAAATAAAGCTATCAAAAAAAAAAAAAAAAAGAAAGAAATAAGCTTTCTGATAGCTAATTTTCACTTTCTGAATGTAACATGTCCTCTGGGTCAAGTTTGCCTCCCATTTCCCTCCCAAACTATCTCTTAAATACAATAGAGTGGACAGATCATTAGCTAAAATCTCAGAGACTTGGCATTTTTGCTGCAATTCCTAGCCCAGACATGGAGTTTAGCTAAAGATTGGTCTACTCATTCTGACCCAGGGTGAAAAACAGTATTGAAACAGAAAGCATATTATATTTTAAAACTACTCTAATGATAGGATACTTTTCTATGAATGATAATTATCTATGTGACATTAAGCCCACGTCTAAGTAGTTGCAAGAAAAGGAGCATCTATAGTAATTAACAGGTTCACAATGCTAGGTTAGAAGGGACTTTAATAATTAGTTAAAACAATCATTCATTTTTGAAATGAGGACACTGAAAAAAGATTTTTACAAATGTAGTGGTTTACTAAAAATTGAAGAAGAAGTTAGTTGCAGAACCAGGACTAGAATAATTTAATTAAGAGGTAACCAAATTAAAATCCTTAGAGGTGTAATTTTGGCTTCTAGTTGTGATCAGGTCTGCACTGAGGAAGAAAATTAATTTCTCACTAATCCAAGTGAGTTCTGAAAAGTTCAAGAAATATCCCCAGAGAAGATTCATTTTCTGACCTTTTCTGAGGTGACAATTAATTGGGAATGATAATATGAGGTTGACTAAACTCTAATATTTGAGGAGGTAAGGGATGCTAGCAACTGAGAAGAAAGGGGAAAATGGAAGGATGTGGAATATATTTTAAACCTTTAGGGAAAGGAAGGAATTTAAAAGAGAGAGCTCAGGGAGAAGTATATTCAACATATGGGGAATTAGTTGTGCACACTCAAGAAGATGATCTCTTGTCCTAATCTCATTTTTTTAACTTTTAGCAAATCCAAATGGAGGTAGAAGTGAATGTGCAGATTGAAATGTAAGAAGATAACAACTAGGCAAGGTTCTAGTAACCATAAAATGATATCCCAGAGGTCATAGGAATAGAGCTGGAAAAGTGAGCCTCTTTCTCATATCTAGCTGAAAACTTTGGAAGATAATACCTGATAAAGGACTTTTCTGCCTCTCTTATAGGATCCAAAGTTCACATATCCCATATGATGTTATATCCCCATCACTTTTTCACTTCCTCATGTTGAAAGAAGGAATTCCATCTTTATTTGCAAGCTCCTTCTGCCTGAAATCAATTTACTTAGTTGTATGCCATGAACTCATTTGATATTCAGGACTAATTATCTTCTTTATGGCCACATATAGCACTCGTATGCTAAATACTTTCTAATTTTTTATTCCAAAAGTGCAAATTTAAGGCTGTAGAATGTTACATTTAGGAAAGAGCTAGTAGTTTATTTTGGCTAGAACATAAAGTAGATGAAAGAATTTTTAGGTTAAAGAGTAGCAACATTTTCATTACTTTTCTCATGTAATTCCAAATTGATTTCTGTAATAGTTGGACCAATTCACATTTCCACCAAGAGGAAGTTAATATGTCTGTCTTCTGATAGCTCCTTCAACACTGATTATTTCCAACTTTTATCATCTTCATATTAAATTGTATGGTGATGCAGAACACTGTGTAGCATGTTTTTTTTTTGACAGTTTCTTTTCTTTTGAAACCTGTCTATTAATATCCTTTGCCAATGTATTCATACATGGCAGGTCTTTGAACAAGAAGAACTGTGCTTTAGGAAAATGATTTTTGCATGCTGTGTGAAGGTTGGAAAATGAAGGCTAGATTTGGAGATAAAATAGAGGACTAAAACAATATAGCAGGTAAATGACAATAAGAACTTGAAAGAAAGAAATATTGACTATTTGAATAAAAAGAACAGAGTGTGCAAACAATATTCTGAGGACATAATGTATAGGATTTGGCAAGTGATTTGATAATGATAGTAAGAGGAGTATATATCAAAGATATCTCTGAGAAAAAAAATTAAATAATTGGAAGGGAGATTATGTCATCAGGATAAACAGAGGTGTAAGGAAGAGAGGAAGATTTAAAAGGGAAGTAACCAATTTCACTTTGGATATACTAAGTTTGAGATACAGGGAAACATCCAGGTGGTGATGTTCAACAAGCAATTTGCAATGCTATCAATGTAGATTAAAGACAGGTTGAATAAGCAAATTTGGAGTAATTTATCAAGAAGTCATATTTTAACTTGAGGGAGCTGATGCAATGATGAAAAGGGAACATATGGAAAGTGCTCTGCAATTAAACCTCATAACATCCTTGTTCACACAATTGTATAAATCTGAACGTGATCTGTAAAGAGTCAAAATGCAAGGAAAGATTGAAGGCGATGATAGAAAATTAAAAAGAGTACTCTATCCAAGAAACTAGAAGAAGTTTAATTAAGTCCAAAACTGTGGTTGCTAGCTTTGAAAATGATGTGGTCCACTTCATTTTACTGAGACTAAACCAAAGAGGGATAGGACACACAGAGAGAGACAGAGAGACAGACAAAAGGAGACAAAGAAAAAGACAGAAACAGAAACAAATAGAAGTACACATACATGATATGGCAATCATGGGCCTAGAGGAGAATATAGACTAGATTATTCAAATAAATATCTATATTCCTTTAGCATTAAATGTTAATATGAAATCTTTAACAAAACTGCCCAGAGTGAGATAAGATATTAAGCCAAAGGGAATACTTGGAGAAAGGAAGAACTAGAGTTTGGTAATTCACAGAAACAAGAATATGGCTAGGACAACATTAAATATAACTGAAATGAGGATTTGCTGAGGAATAGCATCAGAAGAAGGCCCCCTAAGCAGCTATGGAAAATAAGGAGCAAGACAACTCTATATCTAGTTCTTTTGTGTTGGAGGCATGAGACAAAGACTTGAAAAAAAAAAGGTGGGGGGCAGAGCCAAGATGGCGGAGAAGGCACACATGACTTTTTAAGCTCTCTTACACCCTCACGACCAATCATTAAATTGAGCCTCAAAAATAGTGCTTGACTGGTAAACCCCACAAAGATTAGAAATACAACAACTTATCAGCTGAAGATAATCTGGAATTTCATCAGAAAAGGTTTGTCCTAAGGGGCAGAAAAAGATTGGAGCTGACAGTGATAGAACTAGAGGCTAGCATATTGTGCTGATTGGGCTGGGGAGGCCTCTGGGGTTAGAAAAATTACAGAGACAGACAACTCTGGCATAGGCTGATTGCTATACTCTGCTTGCAAAACAACAGATCAGCAGAGAAATCAAAGCCACTATAAAAAAATATCAGAATCTAACAGGATCTAGCTATACCCACCCAAAACTGAAAGTGATTCAGCACAGATCATAGCACAGCTGTGCAGCTGCATTCTGGAGTACTGGACTTTTCCTTGGGGCAGTTAAGAACCTGCGCAACAAGGAAGGCACAGCCTGGGGCAGCCTCTAATATGCACAGTGTTGGGCTCAGCCTAGGGCAGCGGAACTTCCACAGA
Organism: Sminthopsis crassicaudata; assembly: GCF_048593235.1. Lineage (NCBI taxonomy): Eukaryota > Metazoa > Chordata > Mammalia > Dasyuromorphia > Dasyuridae > Sminthopsis > Sminthopsis crassicaudata. Next base: position 108,525,972 of record NC_133622.1, read on the forward strand.
TGTGACAGTGCTTCCTGGGGCAGAGACACTTCCAGGCTATTTGCTGATCAGCTGCTAATATGCAGAGCCTCACAGTGGACTTTGGCAGGGGGTAGTGACACTTTCACTGTTTAGCCTCTAGCCTCAGGGCAGTTGCTAAGTTGTACAGTGGGGTTCCTCACTGGGCACTTCCACAGCTTGGCCCTGCTAACCAGGTCTGAATCACTTCCAGTGGGGGGGGAACACTCTCCCAGAGCACTTTCCTACCTCGCTGCTCTTTGCAGCCCATTCACAATACAGCTGCCATCAATATACCTATCCCTGTTCTGCAGAGGAAGCTGGTAACCTCCTTGCCCTGAAGGCAGACCCTATAGGCTTTAAAAAATCAGTAAAAAAATCAAAAGGACAATCGATAGTTTCTATACAGAAAGAGAGCAGGTTTGCAACCCCGAGGTGACTAATAGCAAACAGTCTCCAGATAATACCCTGAAGGAGAATGTTATCTGGCCTCCATAACATAACTTTTTTCCCAGAAGAAACTATTAAAAGCTTTAAAAGAGAGTTAGAAGAAGAATGGGGAAAGAAAAGAGAAGCTATGCAAGAGAGTGACAATGTCCATGAAATGTGAATTGGAAAAGATAAAGAATTTCCAGGAAGTGTAGGGAAACAGAATTTGTAAATTGGAAAAGGTTAAAAAATCCTTGGAAAGTAAGATTTGTGAATTGGAAAAAAAAAAAAAAAAAACTCACTTAAAAAAATTAGTAAAATGGAAAAAAAATTCCATAGAGCAAAACAACTCATTTAAAAACTCAATTAGACATATATAAAAAGAAGTTTAAAAAAAGCTAATGAAGAAAATAATGCATTAAAAATCAGAACTGAACAAATAGAAATGAATAATTTATTGAGACATTAAGAATCAGTCAAGCAAATCCAAAATAATGAAAAACTAGAAAAAAATGCTAAATATCTACTTGGAAAAATGACAGACCTAGAAAATAGATCTAGGAGTGATAACCTGAGGATTATTGGACTTCCTGATAATTATGATGAAAAAAAGAGCCTAGATACTATTTTCAGGAAATCATCAAAGGGAACTGTCCAGATATAATAGAATCAGAAGATAACATAGGTGTTGAAAGAATTCACCGAACACCTTCTGAAAAAGAAATAAAAACTCCAAGGAATATTATGGCCAATCTCCAGAACTATCAGACTAAGGAAAAAAATATTACAAGCAGCCAGAAAAAAACAATTCAAATACCAAGGTGCCACAAAAAGGATCACTCAAGATCTGTCTGCCTCCACATTAAAGGATTAAAAGGCCTAGAATCTGATATTCCAAAAGGCAAAAGAACATGGAATGCAGCCAAGAATAAACTACCCAACTAAACTGAGCATTTTTTTTCCCATGGAAGAAGATGGACATTTAATGAAACAGATGAATTCCAATTATTTCTAAGGAAAAAAAAAAAAAAACAGATCTAAACAAAAAATTTGATCTCCAACAATAGGACTCAAGAAAAGCAGAAAAAGGTAACAGAAACTCTTGAGAACTGTATTTCTGTTCTGGTTATACATAAAGACTATATATAATTTGATTTTATTGATATAAAAAAGAGAAGTAGAAATGGAAAATTGATAATGTCAGAAAAAAGGGGAAAGGAGGATAAAAGGAGAGAAACTACATCCCACGAAGAGGCTAAGGAAATCTATCATAAATGACGGAATTTAGAGAGAGGGAGGAACACTGTGTGAATCTTACTCTCATAAGAATTGGCTCAAAGAGAAAACAATTGACATATTTTTTACAGAGAATTTTCTCTTACCTCATTTAAAATGGGGAGAGGAAAAGGGAAAAGGAAAAGAATAATAAGGTAAGGGTACAAGAAAGGGGAAGAGATTCAAAGGGGTAGGAAGGGATACTGCAGTGGACAAGTGGCATGACACAAGTGGGGCCCATAAGTTTAATACTGGGAAAGAGGGTTAGGGATGGACAAGAAGAAGAAAAGTATAATCTGGGGATAACAAGATGGCAGGAAATGCAAAATTAGTAATTTTAAAGTAATTTTAACAGTAAATGTGAATGGGATGAAATCCCCATTAAGCGGAGGAGAATAGCAGACTGGATCAAAAGTTACAACCCTACAATATGTTGTTTACAAGACACACATTTAAAAGAGGGAAATACATATTGAGTAAAGGTAAAAAGGCTGGAGCAGAATCTATTATGCTTCAAGTGAAGTTAAAAAAAAAAAGCAGGGTTAGCCATCCTTATTTCAGATCAAGCAAAAGCAAAAATTGATCTAATTAAAAGAGATAATGAAGGAAACTAAATCTTGCTAAAGGGTAGCATAGACAATGAAGCAATATCAATACTAAACATATATGCACCAAGTGGTATAGCATCTAACTTCCTAAAGGAAAAGTTAAGAGAGTTGCAAGAAGAAATAGAAAAATTAAAATAGTGGGAGATCTCAACCTTGCACTCTCAGAATTAGATACATCAAACCACAAAACAAATAAGAAAGAAATTAAGGAGGTAAATAGAATATTAGAAAAATTAGGTATGATAGAGCTTTTGAGAAAACTGAATGGTGACAGAAAGGAGTATACTTTCTTCTTAGCAATTCATGGAACCTATAAAAAAATTGACCTTATATAGGACAAAGATTCAAAATTAAATGCAGGAAGGCAGAAATAGTAAATGCTTTCTTTTCAGATCATGATGCAATAAAAGGTACATTCAACAAAAAGTTAGGGGTAAATAGACCAAAAATTAATTGGAAACTAAATAATCTCATCTTAAATAATGACTGGGTGAAACTGCAAATTATAGACACAATTAATAATTTCACTCAAGATAATGAAAAAGATAAGACATCATACCAAAATTTATGGGATGTAGCCAAAGCAGTAATAATGGGAAATTTTATATCTTTAGAGGCTTCCTTGAATAACATAGAGAAAGAGAAGATTAATGAATTGGGCTTGCAACTTAAAAAGCTAGAAAAAGACCAAATTAAAAACCTCCAATAAAATACTAAACTTGAAATTCTAAAATTAAAAGGAGAAATTAATAATATTGAAAGTAAAAGAAACTATTGAACTAATAAATAAAACTAAGAGTTGGTTTTATGAAAAAAACTAGTAAAATAGATAAACTTTTGGTAAATCTGATTAGGAAAAGGAGAGAGGAAAATCAAATTATTAGTCTTAAAAATGAAAAGGAAGAATTTTCCACCAATGAAGAGGAAATTAGAGCAATAATAAGGAGTTACTGTGCCCAAATTTATGCCAATAAATTTGATAACCTAAGTGAAATGGATAACTACCTCCAAAAATATAGGCTTCCCAGATTAACAGCGGAGGAAGTAAATTGCTTAAAGAGTCCCTGTTTCAATAAAAGAAACAGAACAAGCTATTATTTAACTCCCTAAGAAAATATCCCTGGGACCAGATGGAATTACATGTGAATTCTTCCAAAAATTTAAAGAACAATCAGTCCTAGTGCTATATAAACTATTTGAAAAAAATATGGAATGAAGGAGTCCTACCAAGTTCCTTTTATGACACAGACATGGTACTAATACCTAAACCAGGTAGTTTGAAAACAGAGAAAGAAAATTATAGACCAATATCCTTAATGAATATTGATGCTAAAATCTTAAATAAGATATTAGCAAAAAGACTACAGAAAACCATCCCCAGGATAATACACCATGATCAAGTAGGATTTATACCAGGAATGCAGGGCTCGTTCAATATTAGGAAAACTATCAGTATAATTGGCCATATTAATAACCAAAAAAAACCAAAAAAAAATATGGTTTTGATCATCTCAATAGATGCTGAAAAAGCATTTGATAAAATCCAACATCCATTCCTATTAAAAACACTTGAGAGTATAGGAATAAATGGACTTTTCCTTAAAATAATCAGCATCTATTTAAAACCATCAGTAAGCATCATATGTAATGGGAATAAACTGCAACCATTCCTAATAAAATCAGGAATGAGACAAGGTTGCCCACTATCACCATTTCTATTCAATATTATATTGGAAATGCTAGCTTTGGCAATAAGAGTTGAGAAAGAGATTAAATGAATTAGAATAGGCAATGAGGAAATCAAATTATGAGTCTTTGCTGATGATATGAAGCTATACTTAGAGAACCCCAGAGATTTTACTAAAAAGCTATTAGAAATAATCCACACCTTTAGCAAAGTTGCAGGATATAAAATAAACCCATATAAGTCATCAGCCTTCTTATATATCAGTAACAAAATCCAACAGTTAGAGCTACAAAAAGAAATCAATTTAAAGTAACTACCAATAGCATAAAATATTTAAGAATCTATCTGCCAAGGGAAAATCAGAAACTAGATGAGCAAAACTACAAAACACTTTCCACACCAATTAAGTCTTGGATAGGGTGTGCAAATATAATAAAGATGACAATACTACCTAAACTAATTTATTTATTAGCGCTATACCAATCAGACTCCCAAAAAACTATTTTAATGACCTAGAAAAAATAACAACAAAGTTCATATGGAAAAACAAAAGGTCAAGAATTTCAAAGGAATTAATGAAGACAAAAATCAAACTACCAGATCTAAAATTATATTATAAAGCAGTGGTAACCAAAACCATTTGGTATTGGCTAAGAAATAGACTAGTTGATCAGTGGAATGGGTTAGGTTCAAAGGACAAAATAATAACTTTAATAAATTGAATATTATTGCTCTGTAAGAAATGACCAACAGGAGGTATACAGAGAGGCTTGGAGAGACTTACATCAACTGATGCTGAGTGAAATGAATAGAACTAGAAGATCGCTGTACATTTCAATGTTGTATGAAGATATATTCTGCTGGAAGTGGATATCTTCAACACAAAGAAGATCCAACTCACTTCCAGTTGATCAATGATGGACAGAAACAACTACACCCAGAGAAGGAACACTGGGAAGTGAATGTAAATTGTTAGCACTACTGTCTATCTACCCAGGTTACTTATACCTTCAGAATCTAATACTTAATGTGCAACAAGAAAATGGTATTTACACACATATATTGTATCTAGGTTATACTATAACACATGTAAAATGTATGGGATTGCCTGTCATCAAGGGGAGGGAGTAGAGGGAGGGAGGGGATAATTTGGAAAAATGAATACAAGGGATAATGCTATAAAAAATTACTCATACATATTTACTGTCAAAAATTATAAATAAATAAAAATTAAAAAATAACTTTAATAATTTAGTGTTTGACAAACTGAAAGACCCTAGATTTTGGGATAAGAACTCAATGTTTGACAAAAGTTGCTGGGAAAATTGGAAATTAGTGGAATTAGTGGAAATGGCAAAAATTAGGCATTGACCCACACTTAACACCATATACCAAGGTCAGGTCAAAATGGGTTCATGATTAAAATGAGATTATAAATAAATTAGAGGAACATAGGATAGTTTACCTCTCAGACCTGTGGAAGAGAATAAATTTATGACCAAAGAAAAACTAGAGATCAATAAATGATCACAAAGTAGAACATTTTGATTATATCAAATTGAAAGTTTTTGTACAAAAAAAAAAAAAAAACAACTAATTCAGACAAGATTAGAAGGCAAACAATAAACTGGGAAAACATTTTTACAGTCAAAGGTTCTGACAAAGGCCTCATTTCCAAAATATATAGAGAATTGACTCTAATTTATAAGAAATCAAGCCATTCTCCAATTAATAAATGATCAAATGATGTGAACAGACAATTCTCAGACAAAGAAATTGAAACTATTTCTAGCCATATGAAAAGATGTCCAATTAATTATTAATCAGAGAAATGCAAATTAACACAACTCTGAGATACCACTACATACCTGTCAGATTGGCTAGAATAACAAGGAAAGATAATGTACAATGTTGGAGGGGATGTGGGCAAACAAGGGCAGTGAGAATTCAGAGGTTAGCTCATGTAACCTCTCATTTTATGGATGGAAAAATTGAAACTGAGTGAAATGACTCACCCAAATCACAGAAGGAATAATAATGGTGATTCTCAAATGCAGAAAACATCAAGGAAAATTCCTTGAGAACAAAGATTCTTTCATTTTTGTCTTTGCAAACTTAGTACTCAATATTTTTTGTTCTTTATATGTTCAACTGTAACTGAGTATTCATAATCCCATGGACCATAGCAAACAAAACCCTTCCAAAGTCTTTCCAAATTCATGTTTATTTCTTCCATGACACTGTCTATCCATTTCAACCTCTACCATTCACTTCTCCTTTTGTCTTCAATCTTTCTCAGCATCAGGGTCTTTTTTAATCAGGACCTTTTCATTATGTGAACAAACTAAGTTTTAGCTTCAGTATTCGATCCTCCAATGAATTGCTTGAATTGATTTCTTCAAGTATCGACTGATTTGAACTCCTTGCTGTCCAAGGGACTCTTGAAAGTCTTCTCCAGCATGATAATGCAAAAGTGTTGATTCTATGGTATTCAGCTTTTCTTAGAGTTCAACTCTCATAGCCATATTTTATTATTGGGAAAAACAAAACAAAATAAAACAAAAAACATAGTTTGACTATGTAGATGTTTGTTGGCAAGATTATTTCTCTGCTTTTTTAGTATATTTTCACCAATGATTAAGGCTTGATGGATTGAAAGACAAAAACCAAGGTAAAAAGTTAAAAGGTCATTAATAGATAAAGAAATTGCAATATAGTCATACGGTGGATGGAGTCATATTATTAGGAGCTGTTAGAATTCTGACAGAAGGGCTGAATTACAGCTAGGTATTAGCCTTTAGGAAAAAGCTATAAAGATGGGAATTGAAGATTATCTCTTAAAAGTCATGGTGTCCCCTACAGACAGTTTTCATTTCCTCCTCTTCCTGAGGGTACAAAGAGGTGAGCTTCCATAGTTAGTGCTTGAAGAAATATTATTTTTTCCTATATATTCAGAAATGTAGCACATAGCCACAGTAAAAGTTGGAATCCTTGGCCTTCAGGCTCAGTGTTCCCATTTTTACTCCATTATCTAGTAAAAGATGCAAAGGCATTTCTAAAAATTAGTAGTTTGCCATGGGCAACTTTTCTCTGTCTCTGTCTCTCCATTTTAAACATTTCCATATTGATCATTCTGTGAAAGAAAAATCAGAATGAAAGGGGAAAATGAGAAACAAAAAAGCAAACAAGCAAAAAAAGAGAGGTAAAAATTGTATGCTTTAATCCAAAGTTCTATCTTTGGATATAGATGACATTTTCCTGGACTAAGTCTATTGCAATTGTCTTGGATTAATATATTTCTAAGACACTGTAGTTTATTATCACATAACATTACTGTTAGTGTGCACAGTGTTCTCCTGGTTCTGCTCACTTCTCTCAGCTCATGTTAACTTTTTCAGTCTTTTTCTGAAAACATCCTGCTCATCATTTCTTATTGCACATTGAGATTCCATTACATTTATATACCATAATTTATTCAGTAATTACCCAAATGATGGACATCCATTCATTTTACAATTCTTCGCAACCAAAAATAGAACTGCTACAAACATTTTTGCACATGTGAGTCCTTCTCTTTTATGATTTCTTTGGGATATAGAACCCGGAGTGATACCGCTGGATCAAAGGATATGCACAGTTTTATAGATCTTTGTGCATAATTTCAAATTGCTTTTCAGAACGTCTGGATCAGTTTACAACTCCACAGACAATGTTTTCTCACATTTCCTCTAACATTCACCATTATCTTTTCCTGTCATCTTAGCCACCAAAGGTGTGAGGTGGTACTTTAGTGTTGTTTTAACTTGTTTTTATGAGTAAATAGTAATTTTAAAACATTTTTTTCATATAACTATAGATGACTTTAATTTCTTCATCTAAAAATTGTCTGTTCATATCCTTTAATTATCATTTGGGGAATAACTTGTATCCTTATGTATTTGACTGAGTTCTTTATATATTTTAGAAATCTCTCTCAATATGAATTAAGACAACTATGAGGTATCAATTTATACATCTCAGATTGGCTAAAATGACAAGAAAAGATTATGATGAATGTTGGAGGGGATGTGGCAAACCCAGGATGATACCATTGCTGGTAGAGTTGTCAAATGAACCAACCATTTTGGAGAGCAATTGGAATTTTTGCCCACAGAGCTATCAAACTGTGCATAAGCTTTGATTCAATAGCCTCAGTCTCCCAAGGAGATAATAAAAGATGGAAAAGGACTCACATGTGCAAAAATATTTATGGCAGCCCTTTTTGTCGTGGCAGAGAACTGAAAATCAAGTGGATGCCCATCAGATGGGAATTTCTGAATAAACATGGTATATGAATATTATTGTTCTAAAAGACATGATAAGCAAGCCAATTTCAGAAAAGCCTGGAATAACATATCAACTGATGCTAAATGAAGTGAGCAGAACTAAGAATGTACAATGTTGTACACAGTAACAACAAGATTGTGTGATGCCCAATTGTGATGGATTTGGCTCTTTCAGAAATGTGGTAATCCAAGACAATTCAAATAGACTTGTGATGGAAAGTGACATCTACATCCAGAAAGATAACTCATGAAACTAAATGTGGATCAAAGCACAGTATTTTCATCTTTTTATTGTTGTTTGTTTTCTTGGTTTTTTCCCCTTGTATTTTTTCCCTTTTGATCTGATTTTTCTTGCACAGCATGACAAATATGGAAATATGTTTAGAAGAGTCATACATGTTTAATCTATATTGTATTGCTTGTTATCTTAGGGAGGAGAGAGGGAGGCAGAAAGGGAGAAAATTTTGGAGCACAAGGCTTTGCAAAGCTGAATGTTGAAAACTACCTTTTCATGTATTTGGAAAAATAAAATACTATTTATAAAAATTTCTCTCTCTCTCTCTCTCTCTCTCTCTCTCTCTCTCTCTCTCTCTCTCTCTCTCTGTATGCCACCCTTGCATGTTTTAAAATAGTGTTTCCTTTGCCTGCCAAATTGTTAACTTCTAAAGTAAATTGTAAAAATAAACTTGTGTACTCTATAAACCAAAGTGAACAGATCAAAATTGAAACAGATTCTATTTCTTTCCAAGAGAGTTCAATATTTTTCTTTTTTACTAATTCAGTCTTATATGCTAAAAATCTATTTTGCATATATTTTTGAAGCCTTTATTATTTAGAACTAAATATACAGAAAAGGCCATCCAATTCTCTAAGTAAAAGCTTTGAATTGCTCTCTCTGAGCCACTTTAAAAAAAAAAAAAACTTTTTGTTTTTATCTGTTATTTTCAATGAGGATCAGTGATTATCATGGAGTAATTTCTTGACTTGCCTGTGAATAGATTTAAGTGAAGCAAAGTTGCACAAACTTGTCACTGTCACTTTCAGAATCACTGAAGTCTGGTGGCAAGACAAAAGTCAAGATGATTGATGATGGCCTGCAATACAGTGGAAGACCTTCTTTTTTGACCAATTTCTAACTGTTCTACAATGTTGGCTTCCGCCACCTTTGTGGTTGTTGGAACAAAGTGTTTTCATCCACTTATTCCATAAGAAGAAGTCTTCAAATGCTTAGGATTGTATGGAACATGGGCTCGCTCCCTGGAAGGCTTCAGGGTCAGCCAGTCAGGATAAGTAAAAGTCCTTGGTCTTTAGGGGGAAAAGTGAAGGAGACAGACAAACTGTCACAGACTCGCCAATGATTTATCCTGGATTCTCCAGTCCAAAGTCTCCCTCCTCCTATTGCAAAGTGACTCTGGCCTGTCTCACCCCACCCTCTAATCCTTGCCTAGCATTATCTTAAAACCAAACAGTGAGAAGAGCTATTTATCCAAATATATGCTAATAGAGTCATTATCTCACAATGAATAGGTAAATAGCCTTAAGTGCTCTGTTATCTGATTCAAGTACCCCTTTTCATAATTTCAGCCCTCTACAGGGGTGACATCCCCCTAACTCACCCATAGATTTTATGCTTGTCAGTTACTCTCAATCTGGTTTATTCTGAATGCCAAGATAGATGGTTTACTGAGCTGTGGCCAACTCTATGTGCTAAAGTTCTTAGAACCATAGGTGGGTAATAAATGGACACCAAAGATAGATGAGCAATCTTGAAAAAGGCTTGGAAAGCCCTAAGATTTGAAGTGTTTAGTCCTCCCTTAATACCTGTTAAAATGTAAAGAGCTTAAAGAAAGCTCATTCTATACTTCTGTGGAGGTTGGAGAATTTCTCTCTGCAGCAAAAGTAGCAAAAGCTCATTTTGATACTCAAACAATGTGTAGAAAGATTGAAGACTAGAAAAGCATCTTAAAACATTTCAGGAAATTTGCGCCTATTTTCTATACATTATTTACATTGGGAACCCTCCTGGATTTCTGACTTTCAGTAATTTAGGCAAAAGATAAGCAGAGTATTTTGAGATAGGGACTATGTGCAAAAGTCCAATTCTATCTTGCATGGGCTCCACATTGCTCATATTGGATGAATTAATATCAAATATATATATATTTTTTTTTTTCTGAGGCAATTGAGGTTAATTAAGTAACTTTCCCAGGATCACAAAGCTAGGAAGTGTTCAGTGACTGAAGCCAGATTTGAACTCAGGTTTTTCTGGTTTCCACTGCATCACCAAACTGCCCCCTCAAATAAAATCTTGAAGGACATTAAGGGTGAGACTTTCTGGGACTCTGAACAGTCTACTAATTCCCAATCTTCCTGAATGTTTAGTCAATCAGCATTAATTCTCATTTTAAGAATACTTTTGAGGAGCAACTAGATGGCACAGTGGATAGATCACCAGCCCTGAATCTAAGAGGTTGTAGCCAAGTACAGGCACAGTGCAGTGCAATGAGGTCCAGGATGGAGAGGTTTCTGTGCACTGGGGGTATCTAATGGGAGGATCATACACAAAATACAGCAGCATTTGCTATTTTGTCCAGGTTCAGAAGCTAGTGGATCAGCAGACTAACTGTGAAACCTTTAACAAAAATTCAGAAGGCAAATAGTGAACCCCTGAACCCCAGGATGATATGGGACTTGATCATGCCCACCCAGCACATGAAGAAAGCCAGCAGCACATGCTCACAGCAGTGTGAAGCTGCTGTTGTTTGTAGATAAAGCTTGGGACAATCACTAAAAGCAGATATCTACCTATAAAAAATGAGCAAAAAAACAAAAAATGCTCAGATAACATATAGCTTTTACAGAGACAGGGAACAATAGATTTCAAACCCTGAGAACATTAAAGACAAAATATCTACAAATGAAGCCTCAAAGGTTGATATAAGGTCTCCATCTCACAAGGAAGAATTCAAAAAGGATCTTAAAAGAAAAAAGAAAAATGGAAAAAGAAAATAAGAGCTCTGCAAAAAAACCCACAAAAATTGGAGAAAATCTCTTCTTCTTTTTTTTAATTGAAGTTTTTTATTTTCAAAACACATACAAGGATAATTTTTCAACAATGACTCTTGAAAAACCTTGTGTTCTAATTTTTTCCCCTCTCTCCCTCATCTCTCCTCTAGATAAGTATATGTTAAACTTGGTAAAAATATGTTAAATCCAATATAGGCATACATATTTATATAATTACCTTGCTGCACAAGAAAAATAAGATCAAAAAGTAAAAAAGAAAAAATAAGAAAGAAAATAAAATTCAAGCAACAAAGAGAGTGAAAATGTTATGTTGTGACCCACCTTTGGTTCCGGAGTCCTCTCTTTGAGTGTATATGGCTCTCATCATCACAAGATCATTGGAACTGACCTGATCATCTCATTGTTGGAAAGAGCCACATCCATCAGAATAGATCATCATATGATCTTGGTGTTGCCGTGTATAATGATCTACTTCTGCTCATTTCGATTAGTATCAGTTCATGTAAGTCTTCCCAGGCCTCTCTGAAATCATTCTGATAATCATTTCTTATAAAACAATAATATTCCATAATATTCATATATCAAAACTTATTCAGCCATTCTCCAACTGATGGACATCCACTCAGTTTCCAGTTTCTTGCCACAAATATTTTTGGGTCCCTTTTCTTCCTTTAAGACCTTCTTGGGGTATAATCCCAGTAGAAATATTGCTGGGTCAAATGATATGCACAGTTTGATAATCTTTTGGGCATAGTTCCAAATTACTCTCCAGAATGGTTAGATCCATTCACAGTTCCACCAACAATGTATAAATGTCCCAGTTTTCCCACATCCCCTCCTGTAAAGGGCTGAAACTCTTAAAAGGTGTGCTTGAATCAGATAACCAAGCACTTAAGGCTAATTAGCTATTGAACAATGATTCTATTAGCATATGTTTAGAAAAAAGGCCCTTTTCACTATTCCTTGATGGCTCCATGTTGCTGTATACAGATGATTGTAGGTAAGGATTAAGGGGTGGGGTGACAGAGGCCAGAGAACTTCACTTTGCAGCAGGATCAGGAAAAGTGAGGTTGATGGAGAGCTTGTGGTCGTTTGTCTATCTCTTTCACTTCTCCCCCTGAAGACCAAGGACTTTTACTTATCTTAACTCTAGCTGTTCCTAAGGCCTCCAGGGAGCTAGCCCAGATTTTACACCCTCCAACATTTTTGCCTTTTCCTGTCATCTTAGCCAATCTGAAAGGTACGTAGTGGTACCTAAGAGTTAACTTTATTTGCATTTCTCTGATCAATAGTGATTTAGAACATTTTTTTTCATATGACTAGAAAATGGTTTTAATTTCTTCAGCTGAAAATTGTTCATATTCTTTGACCATTTATCAATTGGAGAATGGCTTGAATTTGTATAAATTTGGGTCAATTCTCTCTATATTTTAGAAATGAATCCTTAATCAGAATCCTTGTATGTAAAAATGTATTCCCAATTTTTTGCTTCCTTTCTAATCTTGTCTGCATTTGTTTTGTTTGCACAAAACATTTTTAACTTAATATAATCAAAATTACCTATTTTGTGTTCAGTAATGATCTCCAGTTCTTCTTTGGTCACAAATTCCTTCCTTCTCCACAGATCTGAGAGGTAAAAGATCCTATGTTCTTCTGATTTGCTTATAATATTATAATATCATTCTTTATGTATAAATCATGAACCCATTTCAACCTTATCTTGGTACATGGTGTTAGGTATGAATCAGTGCCTACTTTCTGCCATACTAGTTTCCAATTTTCTGATTCATTTTTGTCAAATAGTGAGCTCTTATCCCAAAAGCTGGGGTCTTTGAGTTTGCCAAATACAAGATTGCTGTAGTCATTGTTTATTTTGTCCTGTGAACCGAACCTATTTCAGTGATTTACTACTCTATTTCTTTGCCAATAGCAAATGGTTTTAATCACTACTTCTTTATAATATACTTTTAGGTCTGGTACAGCTAGGCCACCTTCACTTGAATATTTTTTTTTTAATTTTTATTTTATTTTATAATTATAACATTTTTTGACAGTACATATGCATGGGTAATTTTTTACAACATTATCCCTTGCACTTACTTCTATTCAGATTTTTTCCCTTCCTCCCCCAACCCCCTCCCCCAGATGGCAAGCAGTCTTATATATGTTAAATATATTACAGTATATTCTAGATACACTATATGTGTGTAGAACCGAATTTTTTGTTGCACAGGAAGAATTGGATTCAGAAGGTAAAAATAACAGTTTACATTCATTTCCCAGTGTTCCTTTTCTGGATGTAGCTGGTTCTGTCCATCATTAATCAATTGGAATTGGATTAGCTCTTCTCTATGTTGAAGAAATCCACTTCCATCAGCATACATCCTCGTACAGTATCATTGTTGAAGTGTATAATGATCTTCTGGTTCTGCTCGTTTCACTCAGCATCAGTTGATGTAAGTCTCTCCAAGCCTCTCTGTATTTCTCCTGTTGGTCATTTCTTATAGGACAATAATATTCCATAACATTCATATACCATAGTTTACCCAACCATTATCCAGTTGATGGACATCCATTCATCTTCCAGCTTCTAGCCACTATGAAAAGGGCTGCCACAAACATTTTGGCACATACAGGTCCCTTTCCCTTCTTTAGTAGTTCCTTGGGGTATAAGCCCAGTAGTAGTATGGCTGGGTCAAAGGTTATGCACATTTTGATAACTTTTAGGGCATAATTCCAGATTGCTCTCCAGAATGGTTGTATTCTTTCACAACTCCACCAACAATGCATCAGTGTCCCAGTTTTCCCACAGCCCCTCCAACATTCATCGTTATTTGTTCCTGTCATCTTAGCCAATCTGACAGGTGTGTAATGATACCTCAGAGTTGTCTTAATTTGCATTTCTCTGATCAATAGTGATTTGGAACACTCTTTCATATGAGTGGAAATAGTTTTAATTTCATCATCTGAAAATTGTCTGTTCATATCCTTTGACCATTTATCAATTGGAGAACACTTGAATATTTTTAATTAATTTCCTTGAAATTCTTGATATTTTGTCCTTCCAAATGAATTTTGTAATTATTTTTTTCTATATCTGTAAGATATTTTTTGAGAATTTGATTGGTATGGCACTGAATAAGTAGATTAATTTAGGTAGTATTGTCATTTTTATTATGTTTTCTAGGCCTACCCATGAGCAATTGATATTTTTCCAACTGATTAGAAATGGCTTTATTTTTGTGGAAAATGTTTTCTAATTGTATTCATATAATTTCTGACTTTGCCTTGGCAGCTAGACTCCCAAAGATTTTATATTATTGACAGTTATTTTAAATGGAATTTCTCTTTTTATCTCTTGTGTTATGGGCCAGAACTCTGTACTTTAAACAAAAATTCTTACAAGGTGCTAATTCAGTGGAATTGATAATATAATGGTTATCTAGTTTAGCATGGTGATTAATAGTTCTCTAGTTCATGTACTTAGTACTTAATATAGTTCATGTAATCTAGCTCATGTACTTAGACTTAATATAGTTCTTTAAGTTCAGTATGATTGATTTAATCTTACAACAAATAATGGCTTCCTAGTGATATAATGATTGGCTTATACTCAGTGTAGAGCATATAAACTGGTATGTAGAACCAGATTCATTCAGAGCCAGAGAAAGACAAGAGGACTGGAGGTGGGAGCTCAAGCTTCCAGAGCTAAGCAAAGACAGATTCATTACATCTTCATCAGCCTTGTGGTGGCTAGCCCCCTGCACTTCTCCACTGAAACCAAGACTCCTGAAGGACCTCCAGAAAGCTAGCTGAAGCCTCAGGCAAAAAAAAAAAATAGATTGTGAAGGAGGTAATAAAGGATTTGGACTTTAACACCTGGCTATTCTTGTGGTAATTCCTCTGCTGAAACAAAGGCTGCTCCCAAGATCTCCAGAAAACCACCAGGAATGTTATACTCTTGCTGTTGAACTTTGTTGGTAACATATATAAATGCTGATGATTTATGTGGATTTATTTCATATCCTGCAAATTTGTTAAAGTTGTTTATTGTTTCTAGTAGTTTTTTAGTTGATTTTCTAGCATTCTCTAAGCATATCATCATATCAACTTCAAAGAGTGATAATTTGGTTTCCTCATTACCTACTCCTAATTCCTTTAATCTCTTTTTCTTCTCTTATTGTCAAAGCTAACATTTCTAATACAATATTGAATAGTAATGGTGATGGTGGGCAGCCTTGTTTCATTCCTGAGAATATTGGGAATGGTTCTAGTTTGTCCCCATTCCATATGATGCTTGCTGATCATTTTAAATAGATGTTACTGATCATTTTAAAGAAAACTCCATTTATTCCTACATTCCACAATGTTTTTTAATTGGAATGGGTGTTGGATTTTATCAAATGCTTTCTTTCTGCATCTATTGAGATAATGATATGATCTTTGTTAGTTTGGTTATTGGTATAGTCAATTATGCTAATAATTTTGCTAAATAATTTTCGTAAAAGCTGAACCAGTTTTGCATTTCTGGTATAAATCACACTTGGTCATAATGTATTATCTTGGGGAAGACTTCCTGTAATTTCTTTACTAACACTTTATTTAAGATTTTTGCATCAATATTCATTAGGGAAACTGATCTATAATTTTGTTTCTCTGTTTTCATCCTACCTGGTTTAGGTATCAGTACCATATCTGTGTCATAAAAGGAATTTGGTAGGACTCCTTCTTTTCTTATTTGCCCAAACAATTTGCATTGTATTGGAATTAATTGTTCTTTAAATGTTTAGTAGAATTCATGTGTAAATCCATCTGGCCCTAGAGATTTTTTTCTTAGGGAGGTGATTAATAGCTATAGCTTATTCTATTTCTTATTTTCTTTCTTTCTTTCTTTTTTTTTTTTTAATGGGACTATTTAAGTAATTTATTTCCTTTTCTGTTAATCTGGACAATCTATTTTTATAGGTATTCTTCCATTTCACTTAGATTATCAGATTTATTGACATATTGTCATCCAAAATAACTCCTAATTATTGCTCTAATTTCCTCTTCATTGATGCAAAATTGTTCCTTTTTAATTTTGAGACTTAACAATTTAATTTTTTCTTTTCTTTTTCTCAAATAATTAAAAGCATATCTATTTTGTTGGCTTTTTCATAAAACCAACTCTTAGTTTTATTTATTCGATAGTTTTCTCACTTTCAATTTTATTAATCTCCCCTTTTATTTTTAGAATTTTAAATTTGGTATTTAATTTTTTTTAAGTTTGTTCTTTTTATAGCTTTTTGTTTTAGTTGTAAGCCCAATTCATTGCTCTTCTCTTTCTCTATTTTATGCAAGGAAGCATCTGGAGATAAAAAATTTCTCCTAATAACCACTTTGGTTGCATCCCACCAATTTTGTCATGTTGTCTCATTATTGTCATTCTCTTAATGAAATTATATTGTTTCACCCATTCATTCTATGGGATTATATTATTTAATTTCCAATTTATTTTTGGTTCATTTCTCCCTGGCCTTTTATTGCATATAACTTTTATCATGATGTGAAAAAAAAGGCTTTATTATTTCTGTCTTTTTTCATCTGATTTTGAGGTTTTTATGCTCTAATACATGGTCAATTTTTATATAGGTTTCATGAACCAGTGAGAAAAAAAGTATACTCTTTTCTTTCTCCATTCAATTTTCTCCAAAGATCTATGATACCTAACTTTTTTAATATTCTATTTACCTCCTTAACTTCTTTCTTATTTATTTTTGTGGTTTGATTTATCTGGTTCTGAGAGAACAAGGTTGAAATCCCGCACTAGTATTGTTTTGCTGTCTCTTTCTTCTTGTAGTTCTCTTAATTTCTCCTTTAAGAATTTGAATGCTATACCAATTGGTGCATATATATTTAGTACTGATATTGGTTCATTATCTATGGTACCATTTAGCAACATATAGATTCCTTACCTATCTTTTTTAATTAAATCTATTTTTGATTTTGCTTTATCTGAAATAAGGATCACTACCCCTGCTTTATTTTTCCTTCACCTAAAACAAAATAGATTCTGTTCTATCCTTTACTATGTATGTATTACTTTACCTTTACTATGTATGTATTACTTTACCTTTACTATGTATGTATTACTCTGTTTTAAATTTATTTCCTGTAAACAACATATGGTAGGATTCTGACTTTTAATCCAGTCTGCTATCTGCTTTCATTTTATGAAGAGTTCATCCCATTCACATTCACAGTTAAAATGATGAATTCTCTATTTCCTGCCATCTTCTATAACCCAAGTTAGGCTTTTTTCTTTCCTTTCCCCCTTTTCTTCCTCCCCAGTATTTTGCTTCTGTCCACCATGTTCCTCCTCCTTTGCAGCTCCTCCCCCTAAACCTTTCTCCTACTACTTGTATTCCCTTTATTAGCCTTCCCCTATTTTCCCCCTTTTCCCTCCCGCTTCCCTATAAGGTGAGACAAGTTTCTTTGTGAAACCAAATATTTCTTACATTCTCCTTTTGAGCCAAGTTTGATGAAAGTAAGATTAACACAATGTTCTTCCCTTTCTTTTATTTCCCTTACTTATAATAGGTCTTCTTTGCCTCTTCATAAGATGTAATTTCCCACATTTTACCTCCATTTTCCTCTTTATCCAATATAATCCCCTTTCCATATCTAGTTTATTTTTCATATTGTCACAATAAAATTAAATTATACTCATGCTCTCTAAATATACCCATGACAGAAATGCAGTTCTCAAGAGTCCTTTCCTTTTTACCTTTTTATGCTTTTCTTGAGTTCTGTGTTTGGAGATCAATTTTTTGTTTTGTTAGCACTGTTCTTTTCATCAGAAATACGTGAAATTCATCTGTATCATAGAATGTCCATCTTCTTACCTGAAAGATAATTCTCAGTTTTGCTGGATAGTTGATTCTTGGCTGCAATCCAAGTTCCTTTGCCTTTCAGAATATCAGATTCCAGGCCCTTTGATCCTTTAAGATGGAAGCTGCTAGGTTCTGATTAATCCTTATTGTAAATCCTCAATATTTGAATTAGTCCTTTCTTGCTGCTGGCAGTATTTTTTTTTGATCTAATAATTCTGAAATTTAGTTATGATTTTCCTTTGAGTTTTCATTTTGGGGTCTCTTTTCAGGTGGTGATCAGTGAATTATTTCAAAGGCTATTTTACCTTCTGGTTTTAGGCTTCCTTGATGATTTCATGAAAGATGATGTATAGGATCTTTTTTCATCATGGTTTTCAGGAAGTCCAACAATCCTCAATCCTTAGATTGTCTCTCCTAGAGCTATTTTCCAGATTGGCTGTTTTTCCAATGAGGTATTTTACATTGTTTTCTATTTTTTCTTTGTGTTGGTTGTTGTTTTTGTTTTTGTTTGACTGATTCTTGATGTTGCTTTGAGTCATTCATTTCCATTTGTTTAATTCTAATTTTAGTGAATTATTTTCTTCAGTTACTTTTTTTAGCTCCTTTTGTATTCAATCCATTGAATTTTTAAATGTGTTGTTTTGTTTATTGCATTTTTTTTCATTTCATAAATTCTGTTTTTCAATGAATTGGTTTCTTTTTTATATTTATTTTGTAAGGAGTTATGTGCTTTTTCCACTTCATCAAATCTATATTGTAGGGAGTTATATGCTTTTCTTATTTCATCATATCTATTTCAAAAGGAGTTTTCTTCAGATAATTTCTGGTTTTCCTTCTCCATACCTTCTGGCAAAGACCTCATTTCTTTTCCCCATTTTTCTTCTAACTCTCTTTAAAGATCCTTTTTGAATTCTTCCAAAAGAGCTTTGTGAAAGGAGGGCCAACTTACATCACCCTTTAGGGCTTCATCTGGAGCTGATTTTTAGGAACCTTAGGATTTGATGTTTGTTCTTCTGTCTCTCCATAAAAAGCTGTCTGTGGTCAGAGTTCTTTTTGCTTTTTTGCTCATTTTTTTTTTTTTGTGTGTGTGAATATCATTTTCTTGTTGCACAATAAACTTTAGATTCCAAAGGTACATGTAACCTGGGCAGACAGATATTAGTGCTAACAATTTACATTCACTTCCCAGTGTTTCTTCTCTGGGTGTAGCTACCTCTGTCCATCATTGATCAACTGGAAGTGAATTGGTTTTTCTTTATGTTGAAGATTTCCACTTCCATCAGAATACATCCTCATACAGTATTGTTGTTGAAGTGTATAGTGATCTTCTGGTTCTGCTCATTTCACTCAGCATCAGTTGATTTAAGTCTCTCCAGGCCTCTCTGTATTCCTCCTGCTGGTCATTTCTTACAGAGCAATAATATTCCATAACCTTCATATACCATAATTTACCCAACCATTCTCCAACTGATGGACATCCATTCATCTTCCAGTTTCTAGCTACAACAAAAAGAGCTGCCACAAACATTTTGGCACATATATGTCTCTTTCCGCTCTTTAGTATTTCTTTGGGATATAAGCCCAATAACAGCAATGCTGGGTCAAAGGGTATGCACAGTTTGATAACTTTTTGGGCATAGTTCCAAATTGCTCTCCAGAATGGTTGGATTCTTTCGCAACTCCACCAGCAATGTATTAGTGTCCCAGTTTCCCCACATCCCCTCCAACATTCATCATTATTTGTTCCTGTCATCTTAGCCAATCTGACAGGTGTGTAGTGGTATCTCAGAGTGGTCTTAATTTGCATTTCTCTGATCAATAGCGATTTGGAACACTCCTTCATGTGAGTGGATATAGTTTCAATTTCTTCATCTGAGAATTGTCTGTTCATATCCTTTGACCATTTATCAATTGGAGAATGGTTCAGTTTCTTATAAATTAGGGTCAGTTCTCTATATATTTTGGAAATGAGACCTTTGTCAGAACCTTTGTTTTTAAAAATATTTTCCCAATTTGTTACTTCCCTTCTAATCTTGTTTGCATTAGTATTATTTGTACAGAAACTTTTTAGTTTGATGTAATCAAAATCTTCTATTTTGTGATCAGTAATGATCTCTAGTTCTCCTTTGGTCATAAATTCCTTCCTCCTCCATAGGTCTGAGAGGTAGACTATTTTATGTTTCTCTAATCTATTTCACTCTTTATGCCTAAATCATGGACCCATTTTGATCTTATCTTGGTATATGGTGTTAAGTGTGGATCCATATCTAATTTCTGCCATACTAATTTCCAGTTTTCCCAACAGTTTTTTCCGAATAATGAATTTTTATCCCTAATGTTGGTATCTTTGGGTTTGTCAAAGATTAGGTTGCTATAGATGTACCCTTTTTTGTCCTTTGTATCTAATCTGTTCCACTGATCTACCGGTCTATTTCTTAGCCAATACCAAATGGTTTTGGTGACTGCTGCTGTATAATATAGCTTTAGATCAGGTACACTTAGACCACCTTCCTCTGAGTTTTTTTTTTCATTAGCTCCCTTGCAATTCTCGACCTTTTATTCTTCCATATGAATTTGGTTGTTATTTTTTCTAGGTCATTGAAATAGTTTCTTGGGTTTTGCTCATTTTTTAAGAGTTGAGATCTGCTCTTAAGGCAAAGGGGTGACAGTCACTTTAGTTTATCTGGGAGCCAGTGTTTGTGGCTGATTTCTGGTGCTGGGTGGGCATGGCTAAGTCCCCGTTCTAGAGTTCAGGGGCTCACAATGTGCTTTTTGTGTTTGCTTTGGGTGCCTCAAAGCAAATATGTTGAATTACTGGGTTGTAACCAGGACAGAGTAGCCTAAAAGTCTCACAGAATGCATGCATGCCTCAATGCTTTACCTCTCCCTGGATCCCTCCCCTGGGCTCCCTGGGCTGCATTCTGAGTTCTCCCTCTATCCAACTGAAACAGACCTTTTCTGAAGTTCTTCCAAAGGACCTTCTTCTGGAAATTTTCTGTACTCCAATATTTGTGGGTTCTGTCACTCCAAAACCAGTTTATAGGTTTAATCTGCTATTGATTTGAGGGAAGCTCCGAGGAGGTCACATAGAGACCTGTCTATTCTCTGTTATCTTTGCTCTGCCCCCTTGAAAATCTCTTCTTAAAAAACAGTTTTGATGAATGGAAAAAGAAAAATAACTTTTTGGAAAAGCAGAATGTGTGAAATGGGAAAAAATAGTCCAATTAACAAAACAACTCATTTAAAAGTTCAATTGATCAAAAGCAAAAAGAGATAAACAAGCTAATTAAAGAAAATAATTCACTAAAAATTAGAATTGAACAAATGAAAATGAATGACTCAATGAGACATCAAGAATCAATCAAACAAAACAAAACAAAAAAGAAAGGAAAAGAAAAAAATAGACGAAAATATAATATACCTCATTTACAAAAACAACTGACTTGAAAAATAAATCCAGGACAAATTATCTAGATTTAGAAAACCATAATGAAAATCATGATGAAAAAAAGATCCTAGATAATATTTTTCAAGAAACATCAAGAAAAACTGCCCTGATGTCCTAGAACCAGAATATAAAATTGGCATTGAAAGAATCCACCTGAAAGAGGCTCCAAAATGAAAACTCAAAGGAATATTGTAGCTAAATTCCAGAATTATTAGATCAATGAGATAATACTGCAAGCAACCAGAAAGAACAAATTCAAATATCTAAGAATCATAAGCTGGATTACCTAGGACCTAGCATCTTCTACTTTAAAGGAGAAGGATCTGGAATATTATATTATGGAGGACAAAGGAACTTGGATTACTGCTAAAAACCAACCATCCAGCAAAATTAAGCATTATATTTCAGTGAAAACAAAGGACATCTAATGAAAAAAGGGATTTTCATTTATTTTTAATGAAAAGACCAGAGCTGTACAGAAAATTTGTTTTTCAAAATCAGAACTCAAGGAGCATAAAAAGGTAAAAGGGGTGGAAACAACTATATTTTTAAAAAATGTTTACATCTCCATGTGGGAAGATGATACGTTTAACTCTTAAGAACTGTATCTTTGTTACAAGGGGTATACTTAGAGAGTATAGCTATAATTTGACTTTACTGTGATGATATATAAAAATACTAGTGCTGGAAAAGGGATTGTACTACAAGAAGAGGAAATGGGAGAAAAATTAAGGTAAATTGCATTACATGAAGAGACAAAAAAAGATCTATTAAAGTTGAGGGAAAGAAAGGAGGGGAATGAACATTGTGGAAACCTTAATCTCATGTGATTACAAAGAGTCATATGAATCCAGAGAGAGGACTGCTGGGACTCAATGTGGATCACAACATAGTTTTTTCATCTTGTTTTTTGTTGTTGCTGCTTGTTTTGTTTTGTTTTGTTTTTGAACTGATTTTGCTTGTGCAGCATGATAAATGTGGAAATATGTATAGAAGAATTGTATATGTTTAACATGGATTGGATTGCTTGCTGTCTGGGGGAGGGGGTAAGGAAAGGTAGGGAGAAAAATTTGGATAACAGAGTTTTGCAGAGGTGAATGTTGAAAACTATCTTTGGATATATTCTGAAAATAAAAATTTAAAATAATAATACTTTTGTGATTTCCTCTTCCATATCTTTGCTTAACCCTTTTATTACATGGAAGGTCATTATCAATTCTGCCTATGAAAATCCTATGCTTTCAAAATTACTTTCATAATGCCTTCCATTTTAACCCTATTCAAAAATGATTCAATTTTCCTCTTTCTTGCAGTAATTTTCAGTTTGTATGACTCATGTCCTAGTTAACTAAAATAGGGCCTAGTCTATGTTATTTAGATGTGATTTCTATGAGATCCTGATTTTTTGTGAAAAGTTCAATATTCAAATCTTCAGTCTGCTTTTTAACAAATGCTAACACTGAGCAGGTCCATTTACATCTCCATAGTTGTTTTTACATACGTAAAATAGAGATTTTCCATACAAAGTGAGTTTTTTTTTTTTTTTTTTTTTTTTTTTTTTTTTTTTTGTGGGGCTGAGGTAGAGGTAACTTTGGTGTAGTGGAGAGAGCACTAGATTTGATCAAGGGACTAATTTTGCCATTTATCCTCCAATCAAGTAATTTACTTCTTTTGCTTTCATTTTTCATCAATAAAAATAGTTATAATAATATCTGAATTCCCTCTCCACATATCTAAATACATTTCACTGATGACATTATTTAATCTGGTTCTTTTCAAAGCTTTTTGTTTTACCATGTACCTCTCCATTACGCTCTGGATGGTACACATACTTAATTAGGATTAAAGGATCATAGATTTAGAATTAAAAGGGATCTCAGAGGCAATAAGCTCTCATTTTACAGTTAAGGAAATAAACATGGAGAAGTTAAATGAGTTGTCCATAGTCACATTACTAGTAAGTATTTAAGGCAGGATTTTAATATAAAACTCACTTCCAAATCCAGTGCATACAGCAATTAAGGATAACAGGTGAAAAGCTAAAGTTCATTTTGTGATGTGAAACAAAAGCAAGTATCACTTTTAATGTTAGATGGACTTATTGTGAGGATCTTATGGGAGGATTTTTTTTCTTTAAAGCAATGAGAAGATACTTAGGGCAGGAGTCAAACTAAAAAGGACACAAGAACAAGGTCAGAAATAATTATGCATCAAAACAATTTCTGACAAAGGGCAAATTCAAACTCACCAAAGACAGAGTAACCAGACTTGGCAGTTTGTTGTTACAGAGTGTGAACAGAAGGAGCCAAAGCTTCAGGCAATGTTAGCAGAAAGAAAATACATTTTAATATATTAAACAGTGTCCTTATTCCCAAATTTCTATTAAATCTCTTGCCAAAAGGAAAATGTCCTGCTGCATAGCAGCTACAATATGGCTTTCTATTTTTACATAAAACAATTGCCAGACCACTGTAGGCCAAGACAGGGAGTTTTGGACAATAATCTTGGCACTTCAAGCTCAGTATATATTTAGAGGGTTAATAATCTGTTCAACTAAAGGTGATATCCAGATAAATAGACAAAATAAAAATAATGGAAAATAGATTTGCCAGGGAAATTCAAATTACATTTCTACTACAATTTTTCTCTTCAGGCTGTACTTATGAAAATACCTTTCCAGCAGAGCAGTCAGTAAGTCCAATTATGTATTTTTAGACACTAGTAAAAAGCTTTTCTTTCCTTTTTTCCTCTCCCCTTAATCTACACATCTGGAAAGGCCAGAGATGACGACCAGGAATTGGCATATACCATTCTTATCCAATGTGCTTAGTTTAATTTCCTTCACTTTTATAACACTTTCCTATACTACTGCTTTAGAATTCAATAAAATGTCCCACTGTAAAAGAAGTATCAGAAAAGAGAAAATCCAGACCAGAAAATAAGTCTGAATGAAGTTCTAAGTTTCCCACCACTGCCTTTATGAGAAAAATAAAACAGAAGTAGAGAGATGGGCCTTTAATGTAAACATTCATTATAGGTCATTTTCTCTCCTTAATCTCTGTCTGTATACTGTCCCACTTAGTTTTGATTTGAGAGTCTTCTCATAGCATTTTTGAAATATCAGTGATTATCTCTATTTTATTGTTAGTTTTTTCATCAGATTTCATTGTTGGAAATTCCCATTGAGGAATCTCCTTAAATTTTTTTGGATTTATTTTATTTTAATTAACATAATAAAACAAGCATTTTTGTAATATGATTTTAAAGATGATTGACATGAAACTGTAAATATATTATGTACTTCTTATTTAAAAAATAAATAATAACATTATTGTGTAACTTTCTTTTTCCCCCCTTTTTTCCTTCTCTCTTTCCCCTCCCACACTCCAGAGATGGCTATCATTAAACACAATTATGTGTGTGTGTACATCTTCCTTTATATGTAGATAATTTGTGTATTTATAATAGCTAGAATTTTCTTATTTACTCAAAATTGTTTTTGCTGCCACCACTGTATATAATATTTTCTTGTTTTTGCTCAACTTGTTAAACCATTCTCCAAATGATGAGTATCCCCACAATTTCCATTTCTTTGCCACCACAAAGAAAGCTGCCATAAACATTTTAGAATGTATATGCCCTTTCTTTTTCTCCAGTCATCTTTGGAAATAGATCTACTACTGGTATTGATAGGTCAAAGTGTATAAGTAGTTTAATAACAATTTGGGCATAATTTCAGATTGCTCTCCAAAATGGTTGGATCAGTTCATAATTTAACAGCAATGAATTAGCATCCCAATTTTTTCACATCTCCAACTTTCATCTTCAATAATTTCACTGAAAAGTTAGTGAAATAAAAAATAAACATAACTAAGTAATATAATGTGATAGCCAAAACATATTGTCATTGTAGAATATATTAGTAGAGTTATAGTTTACAGAATAATGTAGTACTTAGCTATACTATAGTCTTCCCTGGTCAGATTATATTTGAGCATTTTTTTTCCTTCTTGAATATCATATTTTAGGGAAAACATTGAAAAATTAGAGCATTGGAAATGGGGAATTAGAATAGTGAGAATACTTGAAGGGATAAAAGTGGAAAAACACAAAGTAAAAAAAAAAAAAGTACACAGCAGAGAACAAAAGAACAACCTACAAGGAAGTAAACAAAAAGATGGGCACTCATGAATATAATTTCTTTTATTATAACATATCCTTTATTGAACTGGAAATTCATTGTTATATTTTCAATCTTCCTAACTTTCTGCTGGGCACATTACAATGTTCTGCTTGGTTTTGTTTTATTTTTTATATCAAAATTAAAAAAAATAATATAAATCACAGTATAAATAAAAATATAAAAATAAAGAAAAACTGGAAGAAAATATATTTTAAAAAGAGAAACAATCCAGAAGAAATAATTCTGTGGTTATTTATACAAGTAGAGCAATACAAAATCATTTTATTTTTTAGGAAGAATGAGACCTTTAGGCATACAAGAAATCAAGGCAGAAAATATCCTTTCATTTCAATGTAGAAAAAGGTACAGTCCCTATTTTTTTTCTTCCAAACATCATCACAATCACAAAATTATAATAAATCTTGAATATTATGTTTCTCTACATCTTATCTACGCACACTACTTTTTTTCTTTTCAGTGCTTTCATATATTTTACAAAGGAGTTCACTCACTGAAACAAATAATCCAGTTATAATCTTTATATGGCC
Source organism: Sminthopsis crassicaudata (assembly GCF_048593235.1). Taxonomy (NCBI): domain Eukaryota; kingdom Metazoa; phylum Chordata; class Mammalia; order Dasyuromorphia; family Dasyuridae; genus Sminthopsis; species Sminthopsis crassicaudata. The sequence goes on from NC_133622.1 coordinate 108,552,371, forward strand.
TTCTCTACTTTATGGCTTTCCTCTCCTGTTATGTTCTGACTAGCTTTCTGGAGGGCCTTTGGACCAGCTTTGATCTCAGTAGAATAATCACTACAAGAATAGTCAGGAATAAAGTTCAAAGTCTTTCTTATCTCCTTCACAGTCTGTTTCCTTAGCATGGGGCCGGGCTAGCTTTCTGTGGAACCTTCAGATGGGCCTAGGTCTTAGTGGAGAAGTGAAGGAGACAGGACAGCCAGCTGAGGGCCTTTATCTTCCAGAATGTCCTCTTGCCTCTTGCCTCCTGCTTCTTGCCTCCTGCCTCTTGCCTCCTGCCTCCAGCCTCCAGCCTCCAGTCCTCTATCTTCTCTATCTCCGAGTCTGTCTTCCTTCCCAGATCTCTTAGCTCTTATATACTCTATTATAAGTATATCATCATAGGTATCAATCTTGTAGAATAGGTCAACTTGTAGAACTATACTAAGTACTAAGTATATGTAAACTAGAGAATCATTATATTAATTCCATTGAGTTAACACCTTGTTGTAAGATTACTTATTTCAAGTGCACTTGGCCCTTATTATTTCACTCCTCTCTTTTAATTTCAAACTCCATGAAATAAATGCTTTCCATTTGCCTCCTTGCCACCCATTCACAACTGAAATACTTGTAATCTGAATTTTCATACTCCTTTTGCTGAAATTGTTTTCTTCAAGTCACCAATGACAGCCAAATTCCTTAAACAAAGGACCTTTTTTCTTGGCCTTGTCCTCTTTGAGTTATTAATGAAGCCCATCCTTATTACCCTTAGCTTCTATTTCACTACATTCCTTTTATGTGTCAGTTCATTTTGGCCCAAATAATTGTTTTCCTCTTTATGTGAGTTACTGAAGCCATTCATGCCACAGTTCTCAGATAATATTTAAATCACAGTTTTCATGGTGGTGATGACTGGGGTCAATATTGAGAGTAGGGGAGACAGGAGAAAGAAATTAAAGAGCCAGGAATAACTGAAAACTAAAACTTTTTCTTTTCACAATTCTTTTGGTAACATCCAATTGTGATTCTTTTCTTAACCACTTAATGATTCACTTATCATTAACAAGATCATTTGTAAGAGTCCAAATCTTCCTACTAGGGAAATGGTAGGGTACAGACTAAATCTGGAATTCCATCACTATAGTCACCATTATGGATTTTCTCTTCTCTGTCCTTAAATTTCCTTTCCCGAGTCCACATGACTTTTAACTCCTAACTGACTCTGTCTCAGAAAACATCCCTAATACTTGTGGCTGCAAGTTATACAAGTTGTCATCTGGTAGACAGTAATTCTTGGGTAATGAAAGGCTTGATTTATTTGATGAATTCTAGTCTATAGATTCCTACTTCCCAGAACTGTGGTTTCCTGACAATTTACAATAATGTTTTCTAATCATTTGTAATTTTAAAAAGTTACTTTATTAATAAAACTAAATGTTCTCTTTTCTAGAATTACTCATTACTCTGTAATGTAAAGAGCAAGATTTTGCACAAAATGAATCCTGCATTAGTCAGGATCCAGTCACCTACATCTCAAGCTCCGTTTTTTTATCCCAAAGTCTTTTCCAGTGTTATGGATACCACCCTCTCTCCAAACTTTATGCCAACCAAACCTACTTCACATTGCTTCCAATGTTTCCTCTCTTAATAGATCTCTAACAGTTGATTACTCTACTTGAACTTATTTCTCAATGATTAACATACTCTCATGTCCTTGTACAGTCTCCATCTCAGTGTTTCTGATAATTCACCTAGTAATATACAAACCATATTTTCAATTATCCCTCTCCTTCCCTCTCCTAGCCTTACTCCCAACCTGTCTTAGTATCTCACTCTAGATATATTCACCTTTTTTCACAGTACTCTCTGGAATACCTGTTCCATTAGGAAGCAAACTTACTTTATCTTAAACCTTTTTCTTCTCATTTTCCCCATCTTCTGGCACTCACTACTGCTCTTCCAATGGCATTGCATTCCTAAAATGTACTTTATACTACTAGTTTCACTTTTCCTGATAGCTCTTGACTTGGTCATCATGAGAGAATTGCTCCCCATCAACACTTCTAGACTCTCCTTCTACAATTTTCACTCAGGAACCTTTTGACCACTGAGATTCATAATTTTCACATTTATCATCTAGTACAGATACTACACGGCCATTATCTATTAATTGTTGAGAAATTATCCTTACACCTTCTCTCTGCTCTTATTCCTACCTCCATATTCAACATAAATATTATTATCCACTCAAGTACTCTACTCATTCTTCAATCTACTCAATTCACCATTCTGTATTCTGAGTTATACATGTAAGTGGTCAACCTTTGGCCTTGCCATTACTTATGAATTCCATTTTTATATTCATTAATTCTAAAATTCCTTAGCGTTTGATAATAATCTTTTAGATCCCATTTTTCTCCATAAATATGATCCTTAATCTTGCTCTTTATCTTCTTTGTGACTTCTTTTCTTTTCATTCCCGTATTCTTTCACAAACTAATACTGGCCATACTACGCTCTCTTTTACATTTTAACTACTTACTAAACTACCTTCAATTTCCTTATTTTCTTGTCCTATCAATGATAGGACAGTGATTTATAGACATAGTCAGCATACTTGTGTGTCAAACATAATGTAATATATAAATATATATGAAAAATTTTCCTTTTTACTATAGTTAAAGTTTCTTTAGCTATTTCTCTTTCACTATACGTTTAAATTGCTTCTATTTCTTCACTGTGATAGAGTGTTTTCCTTGCTAACTGAATATATCTTCTTATTTTCTACAAATCACTTTGGTTCTCATTTATTGATCAATGATAAGTCCTAGATCCAGTCTCACTTGGTCAATATTTTGGACCTTGATTGATTTAGAATGAATGTAGTTAGCAATGTTTCTGTTTTGGCCAGAAACCTCGAGTCTCTTCCCCTGCCAGATTGCTTTTTTTTTTTTTTTTTGACTAGGTAAAAGAAGCCAATCTCTGTCTCATTTCTTACCTAATCTTAATCACTGACTAAGCAAATACTGAATATTGCCTCAGTCAAACTGAGACCTGCTAAAGATCATAGTTTAAAAAGACAAAGGTCTCCTGCTGCATATAGATGGCTAATGAGGACAGGATGAGGCAGGTGATCTTGCACAGACTTCTCTCATTTAAATCCAATTCAGTTGCACATCAAGGCATCACCTCCCTGATCACTTCCCTTTATGAGAATGAAGGACAAGCAACAGCAACAAGAACACCAACACCAGCAATAACAACAGCAGCAGCAGCACCAACAGCAACAAAACAGACAATAGCAATAACAACATCAATATCATTGGCCACAACAGCAGCAGCAACAACAGCAGCAGCAGCAACAGCAATAGCAACAACAGTAATAGCAACAACATAGTACCGCAACAACAGTAGCAGCAACACCAGTGGCAACAACAGCAACACCACTAAACACCAACACCAACAGTACCAAACAGCAATAGCAAGAGCAACAACAATAACAACAGCACCAACAGCACCAACAGCATTAACAGCAACAGCAACAACAACAGCAACAACTGCAACAGCAACAGTACCAACAACACCAACTGCAACAGCACCAACAGCACCAACTGCAATAACAACAGAAACAACAGCATTAACAGCACAGCAACAACAGCAACAGCAACAACAGCACCAACAATACCAACTGCAACAACAAAAACAACCTAATTCCTAATTCCATCCTTCCAACTATTTGGCTTTTGCTCTATTTGTTAATCTCTTATTATTATATTAAAACTATTTTTCAGCTCAAGGTAAATTGACAAAATTTCCGGAAAGGTCAGTCTCACTGAAGTGAAAAAGGTGTTCAGCCCAGGTCAGATAGAATCTGGGAAGGTCGGTGAGAGGGTATTAATTGCAAATCAGCAAATAAGACCCTCAGTCCTGGTTCAGTAGAGAAGCAAACCAGGGGGGCAACTTGCAGTCCTAGCTCAAAAGGCAAACTCTGGGAAGCCATACTGTTTCTGAAAAGAGTTCTAACGCTACTCCTTGCAAACAAAAGGGACCCTCTGTGCTCAAAGTCATGGCACAGAGCTATTTAGGAAGCTTGGGACAATGCCCCCATTATCCCAGGAGCAGAGCTTGATTTTAGAAGTAAAAAAGAGAAAATACCAAAAGAAAAGGAAAGAAAATGAGCAAGAAACAAAAAGGAATCTTGACTATAAAAGCTACTATAGTGATAGGGCAGACCAAAACTAGAGAACAAAATGTCCACAGAAGAGAGTGATATGAATTGATCTCAAGCCTAAAGAGGCTCCTTGGAAGCACTCATAAAAGAGTTTAAAAGGCACATAAGAGAGGTAGAAGAAAAAAAGAGGGGGAAGGGAAGAAAATGAGAGCTATGCATGAGAGAATAAATGGCTTGGAAAAGGAAAGAAAAAATTGACTGAAGAAAACAACTCCTTAAAAAACACAATTGGCCAAATGAAAAAAAAAAAATCATTGAAAGAAACACTATCTTCGAAAGTAGAATTAGCCAAATGGAAAAAGAGATTGAAAAACTACTGAAGAAAATTACACATTAAAAACTAGAATGGGGCAAATGGAATCTAGTGATTCTGCGAGACAGCAAGAATCAATTAAACAAACTAAAAAGAATTAAAGAATGGAAGAAAATGCAAAATACCTCCTTAGAAAAATAGCTGACCTGGAAAACAGTTCTAGAAGAAACAATTATAAAATTATTGGCCTTAAAAATATGGTCTGACTTCATTTCTAAATTATATAGAGAATTAACTCAAATTTATAAGAATTCAATCCATTTTCCAATTGATATAAATGATCAAAGGATATGAACAGACAATTTTCAGATGAAGAAATTAAAACTATTTCTAATTGTATGAGAAGGTGCTCTAAATGACTGTTGATCAGAGAAATGCAAATTAAGACAACTCTGAGATACTATTACAGATTGGCTAGGATTACAGGAAAAGGCAAGGATGAATTTTGGAGAGGATGTGGGAAAACTGGGACACTAATACATTGTTGGTGGAATTGTAAACAGATCCAATCATTCTGGAGAACAATCTGGAACTATGTTCAAAAAGTTATCAAACTGTGAATACCCTTTGATCCAGCAGTGTTTCTACTGGGCCTATATCCCAATGAGATTTTAAAGAAAGGAAATGGACCCACATGTGCAAAAATGTTTATGGCAGCCCTCTTTGTAGTGGCAAGAAACTGAAAACTGAGTGGATGCTCATTAGTTAGAGAATGGCTGAATATTATTGTTCTATAAAAATGATTGAGAGGATGATTTCAGAGAGGCCTAGAGAGACTTACATGAACTGATGCTAAGTGAAATGAGCAGAACCAGGAGATCATTGTACATGGCAACATCAATATTATATAATAATCAATTCTGATGAATGTGACTCTTTCCAACAATGGGATGACCGATGTCAGTTCCAATGATCTTGTGATGAAGAGAGCCATGTCCACCCAGAGAGACGACTGTGGGAACTGAATATGGATCACAACATAACATTCTCACTCTTTTTGTTGTTCACTTGAATTTTGTTTTCTTACTCATTTACTTTCTTTTGTTGATCTGATTATTCTTGTGCAGCAAGAGAATTGTATAAATATGTTTACACATATTGGATTTAACATATTTTAACATGTTTAACATATCTATCTATCTATCTATCTATCTATCTATATATACTGGATTGTCTGCCATCTATGGAGGGGGTGGAGGGAACAAGGAGAAAATCTGAAACACAAGGCTATGCAAGAGTCAATGTATATCATTGTTATTTTAAATTCCATATCTAAATTATATATGAAAAGATTACATATGTTTTAATCTGTTTACATCTACACTGAATAAGTCCCTTCATTTTCCTTTTAATTGCTTACAATTCTTATTCCTCTGACATTATAGTATTCAATAACTTGTAGCCATTTTGTGGCAGAGAGCTGATGGGGATAGTGAAATTACTGCACAATCTCTCAAATGTGATACAACTCATATTTTACTATTCAATTTTGTATTCATTTGTGTTGCATCTGAGATACATATATTTATAGACTGAGTTGTTTCTCATAACCTAGATAATATTTATTCTTACTAAAGCTTATTTTATCATCAAAAAACAATGTGATCTTTTCTGAGTGTCCATAAATTTAGTTGAGGACCCCCTGCAGTATTATATAATTCAATCATAAGAATAATTACTTATAAAAATAATTTCAAGTTAACATTATCTTTTGTAAGGAATGTTTTTATATATGGATTTTGTTCTTATGTTTAATTGAGATATCCTTCATATCATTATATTATGGTTCTATGTGTAGGATGGGAGCCATGGCAGCTCACTTGGACCTACACATTTAATTTTAGCTTTGGAAAGTGCTTGGTACTTCAACTAGGGACAGAGACAACATTGAAGACTATATATCACTTGAAATATGTTGAACTTGTGCCAGACCTCAGGCTCTTTTCAAACCCCTGCCATGTGTTACTTTGTCCACAATTCTAATTGAGATACATACAATTCACACCTCAAAAAGAGGGATTCTCTGGCTCCAGCTTTCTTCTAGTTCTGGTTATTACATCCACACAGTTGGACATAACTGTTGAAATTGGAGCCATATGGAGGAGCTGATAATGTCCCCTAAGCCCAGGTCGAACCAGGCAACATATTTTTTGTAACCTTAAATAATGTCTATATAAACAAAACAACCATTAATATATTCCATCTCATAGTCTCTTGCAAGTCTTTGAACCTAAAAAATCAGACCCAGGTACAATGACCAAAAAATGTGATGTTTGTATTTCTCCTTATTTAGTGCCTCACTTGCTTCCAATATGCAGAAAATCATTGAATGCGGTTACTGTCTCTGTGGGTGCTTCTTTCAAATGATTTTATGTTATCTTGACATATGCATGGGAAATCATATTGCCCTTGCAAGTGCTCAAGCAAGGAGTTTGAATCCTTTCTAATATTACTTTAGAGCATAAACGTTTTTAAAAAATAATATGAAGTAAAATGATGCAAGATTGCTTTATAAAATAGCAGAGTTATAAAGGGGAAAATGAATCTCCAAAGGCTTAGCTTAGACTCAAATAAGCAAGCCATTCTAAGAACATTATTATATAAAACTGCAGCAAAAAAAAATAACACAAATGAGTTGTCATTTTTATATTGTTTTATTTCCATTATTAGCACCAGAACAACCACATTTGGACTTAACAATTCAATACATTGATGAGTGGTATGATGAAAAATAGGGGTCAGTTATTTAGGAAAAACAACTAAATTATATTAATTATACATAGAAGAGCTATGTGCTAGAGGCAATGCAATTTTGAAAGTAATGAGAGATCAATTTATAAGATATGTTAAAAAAGAAGATACTAAATATTTGGGGAAAATATGGCAGAAAAGGAGGGAGTAGTGATTTGAAAGGATATTAAAAACTACCAAAACATATATCTATTTTCTCATATCTGTAATATATTAATGTCACTGGTCTACATATATATTGGGGTTTCGCTTGGTGAAAATCTCAGGAGGAAACAGAAAGATTTTCAAAAATAATTGTCTACAATGTAGAGTCTACATTTCATTACATCTTTTCAGTCATACCTGGAGCAATGGTTGACATGAATCACCTGCAACTTATGAGCTTTGCTCACAAGAGCTAGCATATAAGACATTTTCCAGGAAATATGTGATAAGAAAAGGTGATGGGAGCAAGTGACAGGAGATTCTGCACTCCATCCAGGAAATGTTAAAATATATACATATGTATGCATATATATTTAAATATATCTTTATGGCTATAAGTTGCTGTTCTTCTCTAATTCCTTCATCGGTCTTTGAATAAACACACACACACACACACACACACACACACACACCCACACGCCTTACAATTTGGATTTCGTAATCTGTGACATTTTATGTCACATAGATTATATATAAATTTCATATAGATTTTATATAAAAATGTCATGAACAAGAAAATCTAAACTGTGTAAGGTACCCTTATTTCAAGTTCTAAAGAGGAATCAGGGAAGGACGTGTGTGTGTGTGTGTGTGTGTGTGTGTGTGTGTGTGTGTGTGTGTATCTATATCTCTATTTATTTAGAGACCAAGAAAAGATTACATTATATGAACTACCAGAAAAAATGAGATCCACCGAGCGCTGACTTATATTAATTAGTGAGGCATGTTTATGAGGTATAGTCTTTCTTATTTTAATAATATTTTTTTATTTAAAATAAAATTAAAAACAAATCCATGTACTTGGATCATGTTGCTATTGTTAATAGTTTTAGTTTTGTTGGCACAGGATTATGTCTTTAGTGCCTAGGTGTTCTTAATATCTTTACTGGCACCTTAAAACAGCTCCTACATGATTGCATATATAGATTCTCAGGAGGAAATATCCATCTTTCCATGGAAGATACTTTTCAAAACCAAGGTGTTTTATAAGAGAAAATTTCATTGAGCTTTTCCTATCTTATTGAAATTAACCTAAAAATTAAACATTTTAAGTTAATTAAATGTGATATTTAAGCAGATGTAAAATCATTTCACCAAATTTTCTGGAAATTGCCAAGTTTTAAATATTAAGATAATTCTTTAATGACACTTAATATCAAGAAGGAATTTAGAATTCATGTGTATACTACCATCACTGAAGCAGCACTGTACATCATTGAATATTTTGTTTCAATTCACCATAACCTATCTATACAATGGTTCAATTATTATGGAACCTTATTTATTTGTTTATGAGACTGACTAATGGGGCAGATCCATTAGGGTTCAATATTTCACTATGTTTGGTTTCTTTCAAGACTTCAGCATCCAGATGAATGTAGGGCAAAATTTCCTGGTAATAAGTTAAAACATATTAATGATTTAAGATGCGTGGATCCATTTTCCTGCCTTGTAAGAAGATCTAATCTTTGGTAAATGAAGATTTTGTAGAACTTCAGATCCAACTGAATCCACTCAAGATAGTTTAGAGCCAGCTGTTAAATTTTCACATAAGCATTTATGCCTAGAAAAATCTTTAAAAACTACACACTAGGACTTGATTTTTTTTGTTTTGTTGACTGCTTAGATTTAAGAAAGTGATGGAGAAAATGCTTATGTAGATTAAATTTAAACTTGTCATATATTTTGGAAGAGCAAGGTGTTGAACATTTTGCTAGTTATCCTCTTATTATAGAGGTATAGGTATACACTATTGAGGTAAGTGTTTACTGACTATTTAAACTGATAAATGCTAAATCACTACCAATTTATTTTCTCATAATGGTTAATTTTTTTCATTTTTGGGTAGTTCAATTAAATGAATCTTAGTGCATAATTTGCATGTTTTTAATATTCAAGTCTAGACTTGAATATGAATCAATAACCAGTACTTCTATAACATGTAGGATAGACTCAAAACACTGGGGAAAAATGTGTTTTCTCAGCCTAGGAAGGAAAAAATGGATTAAATAGAAATTTGAAAGTATAGAATAAGCCCTGTATTTGGTGATAGAGAACCTAGGTTTTAATTCTAGCTCTGTAACTTACAATCTATGTGACTTTAAGCACTTTAGCCTCCTTGGGACTCAGTTTCCTCATTTGTAAAATTACTAGATAACGTGTAAAATTCCTTTCATTTTTGCCTCTATAATCTCTTTTATGAATATAGGACATTTATTTTTAGGAATAAGTAATTTGAATTTAATTCTTCTTGTATTTTCCCCTAGAGGCTCCTTTCTTCCCCTTCCTAACTCTTCTGAAACATGGAATTTCCTTTTTTAGACACACTGAAGCCACATATAAATGAAAGTTACATTTCATCCTTTCAAAATATCATTCATTTACCCTAAGGTATGAAGCAGTTCAATTCAACAAATTTGGCCTACTATATTTTTATTATCAAATTTTAATATGGAATAGTAGCTTTGCTGGGGGGAGTGCTATTGAAGTCTTAGAGATTAGTGAAATTACAAATTTTGCTGCTACATTAATGCATTTTGCATCATCAGTCTAAAACTAGTAGACGTCCTGGAAGCTACTATTCTAACTTCCTCATGTACAAAACCAGAACCGAGGCCCCCAAATCCCGAGTTTTCACAAGTATTCACAGATTCTCTGATTCCAGAAACAGTGTTCGTTTTCATGGTATCACATTGTCTCATCAGCATATTTTACTTTATCTTTTTTCCCCCTCTCCCTTCTGTATTTGGGAATTTGGGGAAAGAAATCTATGATATTTTTCTATTTCTTCATATTTTTCTCCTTGGCAGACCTGTCAGTAACAGCAACATTGAAACTCAGAAGATTTGATAAATGTAGTTGAAGAGGTTTAAACCATTTTTCAGTAAAATCTATTTGCTGTAAATAAATGGACAAGAGCTTATTCTCTTTTCAACATTCTCTGCCTTCAGAATCTTCTTCCAAAGCCAATTTGCTACCAAGAGCCACTGTAGTCAGCCCCAGGTGCCTTGCATAGAGTATCTAAGAGCAGGGGTTCACTGATGTTGGCAGTAGCAACAAGAAACAAATCTTTATGGCTGTTTGGAACTGTAATATCCTCATACATTATAAACATTTTCTCTCCTTTACAAATTATTTGAAAGGATTTATAATCTGTATTGAGAAAAGTAGTAACTCCATAGGAGTTACGACATATATGAACTTTTCCTTGTTAAGATTTGTGTAGTGTCTATGTCCTATGAATTAGGATAGTGTTAGGAAGATCTTATATTTCCTGAGAAAATACATAGGGAGCTATGGCTGAGCAATACTTGCTTTTAAAAAATTGGACAGAATTTCATTAAGACTGTGTGTTAACCAGACAAATTGGATAAAATAATCATTCTAAGATTCTGGGAGGTGGAAAGACAGAAAATAAAAACTATTACATAAAAAATGGACAGGAGTGGCATATATTCCTAAAATTGATTCACAAATGAGTGAAATTCACTATATTGGGTAAACATAGATACCGTCAAATTCAGAATATTTATAATGTAATATTACTTCAACTTAGTTAAATTGGAAAAATAATCTTCCAGTATATTATAGTTGCAATGCCAGTAGACTGTGTGTCATAAGACTTGGATTTGAATCTCGGTTTTGCTATTTATAACTAGCTATGTGACCCTGTAATCCCCAAACCATTTAAGTTATTTGACTGCTTTGACTTAATTTTCATTTCTAAAATGTTAAAACTTCACATACTATCTATTTTATAAATTTGTGACAGTTGCTTTATAAACTATAGTTAAAATTATAATAATTAACTTTTCATTGATTGAACTTATTATTTTTTCCGTCAAATATTAACTTCTTCCTAACTTCCCCATTACCTTTGAGAGCATCAGCATCTTTCAGTTCTCAGGTTCTCAATCTAAATGTCATCATAGATTCCTAACTAACACCCTATATCCAATAGGTTGAAAAGGCCTACTGATTTTGTTTTTATAATTTCTATTGTATGTACTTGCTTTTCTCCTTCAACATGAACTTCAGACTTGTGTTGATCCTCCTCAACTGATATTCACATAATTTCAATAGGCTATTCTTTGTCTAGGGGCACTTTGGTAGCACAGTGGATAGAAGGCTGGAGTCAGGAAGATCTGAGTTCAAATTTAGCCTTAGACACTTCCTAGCTGTGTAACTCTGGGCAAGTCACTTAAGCTTATTTGCCTCAGTTTCCTCATGTATTAAAATGATTTGGAGAAGGAAATGGAAAACCATTTTAGTATCTTTGCAAAGAAAACGTCAATGGGATCACAAAGATTTGGACACGAGCACAAAACCGAAACTGTTTGCTTGTTGTTTTTCCCACTAGATTGTAAATTCCTTTTTTGTTTTGTTTGGTTTTGTTTTTTGCCTTACTTTGTATCCCTTGTGTTTACCTAAGTGTCTGGCACATAGCAAACACTTAATAAATGTTTATTGACTGAGTGGCATTTGTTTTCATTTTATTTCTATTGTAATATGTTGAAATTCCTCATTTTATTTTCTCCTACACGTTTTAGGCCTTAATATTCTCTAAGTTTTCTAAGGTCTTACTTAATTCTCTGATACTACTGTTCTTGATTTGTTTCTATATTAAAAAAAAAAAAAAACATTTCCCATTAATTATTTGATTACAATGTTTTGTTTTTTTACCCTCAGGAAATGTCAGTACTGAATAAGGATGTTCTTGGAGTCTTTCTACTGGCTAATCATTCTTCCTATCTTCTAGGTACCAGTCTGTACAACTATGCTGTAAAACCATGACCAAACACAACATGGGACCTGGGAATCCTAGAGAGAATATCATCAAAAGGACAGAAGAAAAGGGGTTGTCTGTGCATTGCCTGGTATCCTCTGAGGTATGTTTCCATATACCCTTTGCAGTTTTGGAGAAAACTACTTTTAAATAAACAGAGTAATATCCCTCTTTTAATAGAAGAATTTTGATAGAAGAGGAGGAAAGGGGGGTTTATCCCCTCTCTGTCTAGAACTGGTATATCAGGTGAGAGGTTTGGGTCAGTTATTAGTGCAGAATTGTTCATCTTTTTCTTAAGTTTTTATGTTTCTTTGACCACTTATTTGTTAAAAAGCAGTTGTTTTAAACTCTTGTATTTTCTGCCATACTTACCATTTCTTCATATTTTTTCAAAATGCCATAAGTCATATTTTCAAACATTTTTAAGCTCATTTAGGACTCATTCTCACTTTTATCAACTTTATATCAATGACTCAGGATGAAGGATAAAGTATTATATACATATCATTAAGTTTTCTTGGTTGTATATATATACATATATATATATATATATATATATATATATATATATATATATATATATATATATATATATATATATATATATATATATATATATATATATATATTTAATTCTAGAATCAAACAGAGATGCATTTGATCACTTACTATGTACCAGCCACTGTACTCGGCACTAGAAATATAAAGATAAATGTTCAACAATCCTCAAGAAGTTTTCATTCTTTCTGGAGGAGCTTTACATGGCAGATATATCAACTATTTATTGTATATCAGTCATTTTAAACAATAATGTCTTTTGAAATACCCCATTCATATTGCTCTGTGATGATGTTTCTAAAATTTTTTTCATACCTAGTGAAACTCATGGCTTACCCATGAGTATCCTCAACAACTTTGATTTACAAATCCTAACAGCTTTTTACAAAAGCAGGAAAATGAATTGTTGATGAAAAAGCTTTGAAGGGCTATCTTTCTTTTAGAGACAGCACAACTGTGTCCAAGAGTTGGTCAACATACCCTGGAGTACCAAAAGATGCTGGAGAAACCACAAAATTCAAGCAGAAATTAATGACTAATTCACTACCAACATCACTGAAAGGGGAAAAAAAAAACAAACTCTGTTAGATTACATGAGGGAGTAGTTTGATGCAGAGAGAAAACAGTACTAAATGCTCATTACTTTTAACTGTGCATTAATAGTGCAATTTAAATACTCAAGTACATGGATAGGGAAGAAATTTAAATAGCAAGCTTCCCTTAGAGAAAAGGAACCCTGCTGATGGGAGAATTTTGTTAAAAGACCTGGGGGACCAAATGGTAATCTTGCAGTTTGAGTTGAAGAGAGGATAGGGAGGAAAACTGAAATGTGAACAATATAAGAGTTGGGCTTTCCTCCATCCTTTATTCTTGCTATTGAAATGACACACAATTTTTTCTTGATTGCTTAATAAAAAAAAAAAAAAACAAACTTAAAAATATAGCCTATCTGATTGAGGTTTAATTCACCTAAGGAACCCTGTCTTGTTTTGTGCAGGTGTATACACAATTCAGAGATTTTCTCAGATAGCAATTTTCCCAGAGAACTTTCATAATTTTGCAAGATAATTATCATGTACCTATTTGAATTTTTATGCATCTAGATTGAATAAAGTGAAATGCTTTGAATACACTTATCTATGATTTTCTTCTCACTCTTGACTTTTATTATTTTCAGGCATGCATAACCTCCATGGCATGCTGAATGTCCCCCCCCGCCCCCAATCCACCTACCGGTATTTATTTGTTCTACTGTTTACCTCTAACTTCTGACCATTTCTAACTCCATGATAGCCTTCACTCATTACTTCTTCTTCATTCAACTTTATTTCTATATTGCATATATAGATGGTGATAGTTGACAAAAGGTCCAAGCAATGGGACATGACTTTATTTTCTAGAAATAGGAATAAATCACTGAGAGTAGTGTTAAAAATGGAAAATGAAAGGCCACATATAGAGTCTACATGAATACTAGAAAAGCACAAAGAAAATCTGTATGAGAGGTAGAAGAGAGAAGGATAAGAATAAACTCAGTGCATATGTATTAAGGAACAGGTCTTCTCTGAGAACGCTACAGCTGTGGATCATAACATCTGAAAGGAGTTGCTGACATAGGTGTTGTGGACTGGGAATGAGATAAATTGGAGGCAGACGGAAGAGGAGAGAGGTCAGACAACGCAATGGCCTCTCAGTCAGAGAGATCAAAGAACAGCAACTGCCTCTCAATCTCCTTGTATCATCCTCTCACAAAAGGAGATCCATTCTGGGTTGGATTTCCAGCAGCCACTGTCACTGAAGGAGTTTGGTTTGGAAGAAGTGGACCAGAGTAACAGGGGACATTGGTAAAACAAGGGCTGTTTATTGGAGTAGAGGAGCAAATATTTGAGAGGAGCTGAAATGTGGAACCAATTCACCTTATCTTCATTTAGACAAATGAGAACTTCCAACAGTGAAGATAGTAGTTGTTTAATGGTGAACAAAGCACCAAAATACAGGTAAAACTAAATTGCTAAAGATAGTTTTTTTTAATCTATAATTATGAACAATTATAGAGAACTTTAGGATTTGCAAACTACTTAATATATATTGCCTCACTTGATTCTTACTGCAATCCTATGAAATAGGTGCTCTTATCATCCATAGACCTAGTATACCCCCCTCTTTTACAAATGAGGAAACTGAGGCTGAGAGAATTTAAATTACTTACTTAAGATCAAATAGTTTTTAAGTGGCTGGGACAAGAGTTGAACTCTTCTTTTTGATTCCTAGCTCAGATTTTATCCTCTATACCATCTTATTCTTTACTTCTCTCATATTACTTTTAGTCTTCAAGGAATTTTTGTGGAATTTAAGAATGTTTTTTAAAGGAAGTGATTTTAGAAGCCTAAACTTTCCTTAATCTAATTTTTTTTTTTTGATCAGGAAACTGAGGCTGTGGAAGACAGACATATGACTAAAATAACATCTCTAGAGAGTAGCAAAGTTAAGAGTAAAAGAATCTTCATTCCGAAACTATTAAATCATAGAAAAATCATCCCATACCAAAATAAGATAAAAATGGGTACAGGATTTGTGCTTAAAGGAGGATACCATAAACAAATTAGTAGAATAAGGGATAATATAGCTATCAGATCTTTGGAGAAGAGAGGAGTTTAGGACCAAAGAAAAACTAGAGAACATTATAAAAGGCAAAATGGGCAACTTTGATTACATCAAGTTAAAAAGGTTTTGCACAAACAAAACCAACAGAAACAAGATTATAAAGGAAGTACAAAGCTGGGGAAAAATCTTTACAGCCAGTATTTTTGATAAAGGTTTCATTTTTAAATTATAATAAAGCATATGGACAGACAATTTTCATATGATGAAATTAAAGCCATTTAGTTATATGAAAAAATACTCTAAATTACTTTTGATTAGAGCAATGCAAATTAAAACAGGTACCACCTTGCACCTCTCAGATTGGCTAAAATGACAGGAAAAGATAATGATAAATATTGGAGAGGATGTGAGAAAACTGGGACACTAATGTATTGTTGGTGGAGTTGTGAAATCTGGAGAGCAATTTAGAACTATGTTAAAAGGACTTTAAAACTGTATATCCTTTGATCCACAGTGCCATTACTGGGACTGTATCTCAAGAAAATAATAAATAAAGAAAAAGAACCCACATGTGCAATGATGTTTGTAGCAGCTCTTTTTGTGGTAGCAAAGAATTGGAAAAGAAGTGGATGTCTATCAATTTGGGAATGACTGAACAAACTGTGGTATATGAAGATAATAGAATATTATTGTTCTATAAAAAACGATGAACAAGCTGATTATAGAAAGGCCTGGAAAGATTTACATGGACTGGTGGTGAGTGAAACAAGCAGAGCCAATAATACATTAAACACAATAATGTAGAGGGTCAGAATTCTGGAAAGGTATACTTGAATCAAGTGCTTATAGTTAAGCACCCACTCAGTGTGATTGATGGGATAATAGTTCTCTAGTTAAACAAATACTTAATGTGATGTAATTATATAATCACTCTAGTTGACATATACTTAGGGTGATATGGTGATGTAATGGCTACAGTTAGCACATGCTCAGTTGCTGTAGTGATGTAACCATACTGATGTATTTAAGGGCTGAAAGGACTGGGAATTGGGAATCTCAGTCACAGCCACAGAGAAGACTTGGGACTCCATCTTTGACCATTCTTGTGGCTCTCCTCACTTCATCACTTCTCTACCTAAAGACCAAGGCCCATCCAGAGATCCTCCAGAAAGCTAGCCTGGACTAACAGCAAGAATGTGGAATGATTAACTATGAAAGTCTTTGTTCTTTTCAGTAGTTCAGTGATCCAAAATAGTGATCCAATAGACTAGTAATGAACCTTCCATCTACATCCAGAAAAAGAACTAAGGACACAATGTAAAACAACACATTCTATATTCATTTCTTTTTTCTGTTTTTTTTTTTTTATCTCTTCCATGGTTTTGCTATGATTTTTTTCTCTCCCAACATGATTCATAAAGCAATGTGTACTAAAAATAAACTTACTATAATAAAAAAGAAAAAAAAACATAGAAAAACACCCAATATGCTAAAAGATCAAAGTAAAGTAAAATTGATGTGAAAAAAAATCCATATTTTTGTTACCATCTCAGTAAGTAGATATTGTCTGTTTCCCAAGAGTATTTTCTTCTAAAGCCAAATGCTTCTACTTGCTACTTGAGTGTCTTGCTTCCCTATTTTTATTAAAACTCAACACATTCAAGATAACAGGCCAGATTGTAAGTACTGTTCTCCAAATTCTGGGTAGTCCATAAACCTACACTCACATCTCATTGTATTTTTTCAATCCCATGAAATTTTTATTGAGTTGAATACAAGGTGCTTTGTTTAAAAATACTATATAGATGCACTTAGTTCATCTTTTTATTGAATACTTTTGTTCTTAGTAGATCTGTGATTAACTAAACTATCAAGGGTTATTTTCTATTTATTGTTACTATTTTTTTTTTAGTGAAGAAAGGAAGAAAAAGTATAGCATTATCTCCCTTTCTTCCTTGTCACTTTTCTGTCTTTCTTTGAGGACAATTCACTTGTCAATGCTTTAAGCACTTTGTATAAATAAATTCTTGAAGTCAAGCTAGAGTTGTTAAAGAAACTCCTGCTTTATTGTAATTTTAGCCATATCTTTATGTTAAATTTATATTTATTTTAAAAAATGAGAGATTCTTCACTATATTAATTAAACTATTTATTGATTATTTACTATGTATCATGGACTTAGATTAAATACTAAGTATAAAAAGAAAGTAAAAAACATGGGTCATTCTTTAAAGGACAGGTAATATGTAAATAATTATAAATATAGGCAATATATACTGATTAAATTATAAATAACCTTGAGGTGAAGTTGCAAGTGAGGGAAATAAAAATAAGTGGGAAAGGCCTCCAGCAGTAAGTAGAATGTGAGTTGTCTTGAAAGGGATTAGGGAAGTAAAGAGGAATAGATGAGTAAGGATAGGTATGTAGACGTGGTGAACACTGATGAAAAGGCACAAAGTCTGGAAACAAAGTATTTTGTAGGTTAATTATATAAAAGATTTTCCAAAATAATGCTAGAATTCCAACAGGCAATGACATGTACCAAGAGAATTTTAACTATTACAGACAGTCCTTCAAATAATAGAAAACAGAGACCCTCATTCTCCTAGTTGATTGGTTTTATGAGTTTCTGTCAAAAGAATTAAATGATCCAAATATTATTAACAGGGAACTCAATCTAGTGGTGAGTCTTTCTGAACTCAACTATGCTGAGCCTCATATTATGGATAGACAGTCCATTGTCTGTCTTAATTTTTTTTTTCCATTGGAAGAAACTAAAACCCTTCAAGAATTCAGAGTCACTCAGCTCCCTACCATAGAAAAAGAAGTTAAGAATATATTATAAGGATATATAGGGAATAGCTAAGATGGTGGAGAAGACATAGGCAACATTCTAAACTCCTCTCATACCCTCACTACTAATTACCAAATTCAGCCTCAAAAATAGTGCTTGACTGGTAAAATTCATGAAGATTGGAAGTACAACTTACTAGACGAAGATAATCTGGAAGATCACCAGAAAAGGTTTGTCCTGAGCAGCGGGAACAGGCCAGTGAAAGCAGGGAGATAGAAGGAGAAGCTAACATACTGAGTGGACCTGGGTCAGGTTGGTCTCCATGGATGGAAAATTCACAGGGAAGACTCTACCACAGCTTGGCTTCTCTGCTTTTGCTGCAAAGCAGTAGATCAGCAAAGAAATTAAAGCCAAAGGTAGAGTGTACTCTAAAAAATGCCAGAACCTAACAGGATCTGGCAATACCCACCCAAAACTGAAAGTAACTAACTCAGCACAGACCTTAGCACAGCTGTGCAACCACATTCTGCAGCACGGGGCTTTTGCCCAGGACAGACACAAATCTTCACTCCACGGGGGCTCAGCCCAAGGTAACCTTTAATTTGCACAGGGGATTGGGGGCTCGGCCTGGGGCAATAGAACTTCCCACAGGGATACTGCACTCCCCAGGGCAGAGAGACTTCCAGGAAAGGGGCTTTTCCCAGAGCACTTCTGCAGGTTGGCCATTCTTAACAGCCCATTTGAAGGACAGCTACTGTCCATATACCTATCCATGCTCTGAAGAAAAATCTCGCAACCTCCCTACCCTGAAGGCAGACCATAAGGGCTTTTAAAAAATGAGTTTTAAAAAAAAAGCCAAACGGACCAGCTATAGCTTCTATACAGAAAGACACCAGGTTTTCAAGCCCAAGGAAACAAATAAAAGATAGTCTCCAGACAAAACCCCAAAGGGGGGTATAACCTGTTCCCCATCACATAAGGCTCTCTGAGAATAAATTATAAAAAATCTTAAAAGAGAGCTAGAAGAAAAATGGGAAAAGGAAAGAGAAGCTATGGAAGAGAGCAACAACTTCCTGAAATGTGAATTGAAAAAGGTAAAGAACTCCCAAGAAGTGCAGGGAAACAGAATTTGTGAATTGGAAAATTCCTAGGAAAATAGGTTTTGTGAATTGGAAAAGATAAAGAACTCCCAACAAAGTAGAAATTTTGAATTGGAAAAAAAATAACTTAGTAAAAAAAATTAGTGAAATGGAAAAAAAATCCATAGAGCAAAACAATTCATTTAAAAACTCAATTGGACATATACAAAAAGAAGTAAAAAAAAACTAATGAAGAAAAGAACTCATAAAAAATCAGAACTGAAGATTAGAAATAAATGCTTCATTGAGACATCAAGAATCAGTCAAGCAAAAGGAACAAAATGAAAAAATAGAAAAAAAGTTAAATATCTACCTGGAAAAACAATAGACCTGGAAAATAGATCTAGGAGATATAATCTAAGGATTATTGAACTTCCTGACAATTATGATGAAAAAAAAAAGAGCCTAGATACTATTTTACAAGAAATCATCAAAGCAAACTATCCGAAAGTAATAAAATCAGAAGGTAAAATAGTCATTGAAAGAATTTGGTGAATACCTTCTGAAAAAGACCCTAAAATAAAAACTCCAAGGAATATTGTGGCTAAATTTCAGAACTATCAGACTAAGGAAAAATATTGCAAGTTGCCAAAAAAAAAAAAAAAAAAAAAAAACTCAAATGGCCTGGCATCTGATATTCCAAAAGGCAAAATAACTTGGAATGCATCCAAGAATAAACTAACCAGCTAAGCTGAGCATTTTCTTCCATGGAAGAAGATGAACATTTAATGAAATAGATGAATTCCATTTGTTTCTAAGGAAAAAATGAGATCTAAACAAAAATTTTGACCTCCAACTATAGGACTCAAGAGAAGCAGGAAAAAGGTAAAAAGAATTCTTGAGAAATGTATTTCTGTTATGAATATACATAAAGAGTACATGAATGACTTGGTTTTACTGATATAACATAAAAAAGGAAAGTAGAAATGGAAAGGGCATAGTATCAGAAAAAGAGAAGAGGGAAGATAAAAAGAGAGACAGTACATCCCACAAAAAGGCAAAGGAAACCTATCATATCTGAGGAAATTTAGAGAGGGGGAGGAACATTGTGTGAATCTTACTCTCATCAGATTTGGCTCAAAGAGAAAATAACTGATGAAGGAGTCCTACCAAATTCCTTTTATAACACAGACATGGTACTGATACCTAAACCAGGTAGGTTGAAAACAGAGAAAGAAAATTATATATTAATCTCCCTAATGAATATTAGTGCTAAAATTTTAAATAAGATATTATAAGGTATTTGTTTTACAGAGAAATTTCTCTCATCTTATTAAAAAGTGGGAAAGGAAAAGGGAAAAAGTAAACAGTAATAAGGGAAAGCTAGAAAAAAGGGGAAAGGATTCAAAGGGGGTGGGAAGGATTCTAAAGAAGGAGAGCTGAGTGAGGCAAATGGTGCCCATAAGTTTAATACTGAGGAAGGGGGGAAGGGAGGGTAAAAAAAAGAAAATCATAATCTGGGGATAATAAGATGGCAGGAAATACAGACTTAGTAATTTTAATCATAAATGTGAATGGGATAAACTCTTCCATAAAGCAGAGGTGCATAGCATACTGGGTCAAAAGTCAGAACCCTACATTATGTTGTTTACAGGAAACACATTTAAATCAGGGAGATTCATACAGAGTAAAGGTAAAAGGCTGGAGCAGAATCTATTATGCTTCAGGTGAAGTCAAAAAAAGCAGGGGTGTTCATCCTTATCTCAGATCAAGCAAAAGCAAAAACTGATTTAATTAAAAGAGATAAGGAAGGAAACTATATCTTGCTAAAGGGTAACATAGACAATGAAGTGATATCAATACTAAATATATATGCGCCAAGTGGTATAGCATCTAACTTCCCAAAGGAGAAGTTAAGAGAGTTGCACAAAGAAATAGACAGCAAAACTATAATAGTGGGAGATCTCAACCTTGCACTCTCAGAATTAGATAAATCAAACCACAAAATAAATAAGAAAGAAATTAAGAGGTAAATCAAATATTAGGAAAATTAAGTATGATTGATCTTTAGAGAAAACTACATGGAGACAGAAAGGATTATACTTTCTTCTCAGCAGTTCATGGAACCTATACAAAAATTGACCTTATATTAGGACATAAAGACCTCATAAATAAATGCAGGAAGGCAGAAATAGTAAATGCATTCTTTTCAGGTCACAATGCAAAAAAAAACTACATTCAACAAAAAGTTAGGGGTAAATAGACCAAAAAGTAATTGGAAACTAAATAATCTTATCTTAAAGAATGAATGGGTGAAACAGCAAATTATAGACACAATTAATAATTTCACCCAAGAAAATGACAACAATGAGACATCATACCAAATTTTGTGGATGCAGCCAAAACACTAATAAGGCGAAATTTTATGTATTTAGAGGCTTATTTGATTAAATAGAGAAAGAGAAGATCAATGAATTGGGCTTGTAACTTAAAAAGCTAGAAAAAGATTAAATTAAGAATCTCCAATCAAATACTAAAATTGAAATTCTAAAATTAAAAGGAGAAATTAATAATATTGAAAGTAAAAAAAAAAACCTATTGAATTAAACACTGAGTTGGCTTTATGAAAAAAAAAACAATAAAATAGATAAACTTTTGGTAAATCTGATTTAAAAAAGGAAATGGGAAAATCAAATTGTTAGTCTTAAAAATGAAAAGTGAGAACTTTCTACCAATGAAGAGGAAATTAGAGAAATAATAATGAGTTACTTTGCCCAACTTTATGACAATAATTTTGATAACCTAAATTGAATGACTCCTCCAAAAATATAGGCTTCCCAGATTAACAGAGGAGGAAGTAAATTGCTTAAATAGTCCCATTTCAGAAAAAGAAATAGAACAAGCTATTAATCAACTCCCTAAGAAAAAATCCCTAGGACCAGATGGATTTACATGTGAATTCTACCAAATATTTAATGAACAATTAACTCCAATGCTATATATACTATTTGAAAAAATAGGGAATGAGGGAGTCCTACCAAATTCCTTTTATGACACAGACATGGCATTGATATCTAAACCGGGTAGGTTGAAAACAGAGAAAGAAAATTATAGACCAATCTCCCTAATGAATATTGATGTTAAAATCTTAAATAAGATATTAGCAAAAAAACTACAGAAAATCATCCCCAGGATAATACACCATGATCAAGTAGGATTTATACCAGGAATGCAGGGCTGGTTCAATATTAGGAAAACTATTAGCATAATTGGCCATATCAATAACCAAATTATCAAAAACTATATGATCATCTCAATAGATGCAGAAAAAGCATTTGATAAAATCCAATATCCATTCCTCTTAGAAAGACTTGAGAATATAGGAATAAATTATCTTTTCCTTAAAATACTCAGGAGGATATATTTAAAGCCAATAGTAAGCATCATATGTAATGGGGATAAACTGGAACCATTCCCAATAAGATCAGGAGTGAAACAATATTACCCACTAGCACCATTACTATTCAAAATTGTATTAGAAATTCTAGCTTTGGCAATAAGAGTTGAGAAAGAGATTTTAAAAATTAGAGTAAGTAAGGAGGATATCAAATTATCACTCTTTGTTGATGGTATGATGGTATACTCAGAGAACCCCAGAGATTGTAATAAAAAGCTATTAGAAATAATCCACACCATTAGCAAAGTTGCAGTATACAAAATAAACCCCATAAATTGTCAACATTCTTATATATCACTAACAAATCCAACAGTTAGAGTTACAAAGAGAAATTCCATTTAAAGTAACTACCGATAGCATAAAATATTTGGAAATCCAACTGCCAAGGGAAAATCAAGAACTATATGTGGAAAACTACAAAACACTTTCCACACAAATAAAGTCAGATCTAACCAATTGGAAAAATGTTAAGTGCTCTTTGATAAGGTGAACAAATATAATAAAGATGACAATATTACCTAAACTAATCTATTTATTTAGTGCTATACCAATCAGACTCCCAAAAAAATATTTTAATGACCTAGAAAATATAACAACAAAGTTCATATGGAAAAACAAAAGTTCAAGAATTTCAAATGAACTAATGAAAAAAAAAATCAAATGAAGTGGCCTAGCTGTACCAAATCTAAAATTGTATTATAAAGCAACAGTTACCAAAATCATTTGGTATCTGCTAAGAAATAGACTAGTTGATCAGTGGAATAGGTTAGGTTCAAAGGACAAAATCATCAATAACTTTAATAATCTAGTGTTTGACAATCCCAAAGACCCTAGTTTTTGGGATAAGAACTCACTGTTTGACAAAAACTGCTGGGGAAATTGGAAATTAGTATGGCAGAAACTAGGCATTGACCCATACTTACTGCCATACACCAAGATAAGGTCAAAATGAGTTCATGATCTAGGCATAAAGAATGAGATTATAAATAAATTAGAAGAACATAGATGTAAAGGTCTGGAATTGTAATGGTCCGGTTGTCTCTAAGTTATCCTTGGGGACTGCCGTCTCAACTCACTCCCAGACTAGACTCCTCTCCAGGCTCAATGCTGCCTCTTTTATTCTCAAAGAGAATGGGCTAGTGAGAACTCAACAGGACCTGGGGAAATACTTCAACTAATGAACTTGCTCCTCTTAAAGGTGCAAACTCCTTTAAATATGTAAACTCTCCCTCAGAATTCCAAAGATGTAAACTCCCTTTAAAGCCCGAACCAAAGGTGTAAATTCTGAGCTAGAGAATTGTTTAGACAACCTGAGTTCTCAGCTTGTAATCCTAACACATAGGATAGGTTACTTCTTAGACCTGTGGAGGAAGGAATTTGTGACCAAAGAAGAAGTAGAGATCATTATTGATCACAAAATAGAAAATTTTGATTATATCAAATTGAAAAGTTTTTTTTTACAAACAAAACTAATGCAGACAAGATTAGAAGAAAAGCACTAAACTGGGAAAACATTTTTATAGGCCTTATTTTTAAAATATATAGAAAATTGACTCTAATTTATAAGAATTCAAGCCATTCTCCACTTGATAAATGGTCAAAGGATATGAACAGACAATTCTCAGACAAAGAAATTGAAACTATTTCTAGCCATATGAAAAGATGCTTATAAGTCATTATTAATCAGAGAAATGCAAATTAAGATAACTCTGAGATTCCACTACATACCTGTCAGATTGGCTGGAATGACAGGGAAAGATAATGCAGAATGTTGGAGGGGATGTGGGAAAACAGGGACACTGATACATTGTTGGTGGAATTGTGAATATATCCAGCCATTCTGGAGAGCAATAAGGAACTATGCTCAAAAAGTTATCAAACTACATACCCTTTAATCCATCAGTGTTACTACTGGGCTTATATCCCAAAGAGATCTTAAAGGGAAAGGGATCTGTATGTTCAAGAATGTTTGTGGCAGCCCTCTTTGTAGTGGCCAGAAACTGGAAACTGATTGGATGCCCATCAATTGGAGAATGGCTGAATAAATTGTGGTATATAAATGTTATGGAATATTATTGTTCTGTAAGAAATGACCAACAGGATGATTTCAGAAAGGCCTGGAGAGACTTACATGAACTGATGTTGAGTGAAATGCGCATGATCAGGAGATCATTATATACTTCAACAACAATACTATATGATGATGAATTCAGATGGATATGGCCCTCTTCAACAAAGAGATGAAACAAATGAGTTCAAATAGAATAGTAATGAATTGTACTAGCTACACCCAGTGAAAGAACTCAGGGAAATGAGTGTGAACCACTACATAGAATTTCCAATCCCTCTATTTTTGTCTGCCTGCATTTTTGATTTCCTTCACAGGTTAATGTACACTATTTCAAAGTCCAATTCTTCTTATGAAGCAAAATAACTGTATGGACATGTATACATATATTGTATTTAACATATAATTTAACATATTTAACATGTATTGGTGTACCTTGCATTGGGGGGAGGTGGTAGGGGGAAGGATGAGAAAAATTGTAACAAAAGGTTTTGTAATTGTCAATGCTCAAAAATTACCCATGCATATATCTTGTAAGAAAAAGCTATAATAATAAATGAATATATTACAAACCACCTAATATGTTATATAGGAAAATGTTATTTAGTGTAAATGAGAACATCAAGCACTTTGACATAATGACTTCAATACATTGAATGAATGAGTGTCATGTTAGCTTTCCTGGGATAAATGATTGGCATGGAGTTGCTATCAAGACAGTATTATGCTATGGACTATAGCTATGGACTAAAACTCAAGAGTGTTAATTACGTCTGGGGATTTTGATTTTTATGCTGATTGAGCTCACTTTTACTTTCCAGTTCCAGAAGTTTTATTCAAACATGAATTTAAAAAGTCTATTTATGGTTTGGAAGTAAAATAAAAGGTTCTCTGTGCTAAAATGTCATGAGATCAATGAAATGTAAATTAATACTAAGTTCCAATGATGAAGAGTAACTTTAGCTTAATTCTATGCTCCAACTAGTGGAACCTGAATGTGATCCAAATATGTGAGGGTATTGTGCCATTTTGGAATCAGTATTCCCAGTGTTAGAAAAGAAATATTGCTCCATTTCTTCTTTTGACAGGTTTAAGTCCACCTTTGCTATGTTTGAGTACACTAAATCTGGAGTCAGAACACCTAGATTTAAATCTAGCTGAACTTCATAACCTTGGATAATTCATGTAATGGCTCTTATTTTTTTGTTTCTTTATTTGTAAACTGAGAGGGATGGACAATTTAAAATCTACCATTTAATCATAATTGTAATATTTCGGTTCCCATTATCTCCACAAAGATATTATTAAAATAGGACATATTTCAGTCGATCATGAACATAGCTGTCATTGGCTTATTTAGGCTTAATGTTGCTTAATTATTGGGTGTTTTCTAGGAACTCAAGCATCTTACAAGTTAGTCTTGTAAAAGCAAAAAGAAATATAAACACATAATGAAATTCAGATCTTGGGCACCAGACCAACTGAGAATTATGCTTTTCTGCCATGAAATGTCTGATTTGTATCTTTTGCTTTTTCTCCTTTTAATCCACAAGCAACAGTATAAAAATCCAGTGGAAAAATAATCTGAAGAATCTTGTTATTCTAGTTCTTAAATGTTATCTAAAAACACCTGAAGAGAGTTTAAAGGACCTTCAAAACCAGTGTCTGTTAACTCCTTACTTCACTAATAATACAGTCTGATATGTAGTATTATAAAATTTATACCTGGAAAATGTTTTTATGGCCTCCTAGTTTAGTTCATTATTTTAATGAAACAGGAAATTGAAATATCTAAAAAGCAGAAATCATTTTTCTGAGATCACTTGGGTAGAAAACAGCAGGGCCAAGACTTAGGCCAATGTTTGTTTTCCTACCACTTCATTCTATTTCATCCAGATTCCAAGTGCAATTGAATGTCACAGAGAGAAAGCAGGAAGATGGTGTTGTGTTAGGTTCCATTGAAGTCCAGATTTTCCCATCAATTCCCAATAATATATTTCAAAATTCATCATAATCAATAATAAAGATTATACAAAGAAAACCAGGTATAATTGCTAAATTGCTTGGTATTATGAATAGATTTTCAGAATATTGCCTATTCTCTAAATGCAGACAAGTGAACATAGGTGGAAGATTCAATGTGAAACACTCCAATTCCACATGAATGACAGACTCAATGCTCTAGATGTTTTGACAATTCATATTTCCTAGAAGTGCCTAGCAGAGGGTGGTCCTGATATGCTGGCCATAGATAATAGGCTCGGAGAAGCATCTAGTTAATTAATATTCAATCCAGCATCCAGACAGCTTCTGCTCAAATCTTGATCCAGGCAGCACTGGCCTGAAACAGTGTAGGAAGTAAGCTTTTATATATATATATATATATATATATATATATAGATAGATAGATAGATAGATAGATAGATAGATAGATATAGATATATAGATATATATGTATATATATGTATATATACATATATATCTATATATCTATATCTATCTATCTATCTATCTATCTATATATATATATATATATATACTTTTTTTTTTCAGAACGTGAGACAATTCTTAGCTAAGGAAGAAGCAGGTCTGCTCACAGCATTCAGAAGTATAAGAATAGTGTTTGACTGAAGCACAGATCCTTAAATTAGAAAAAAAAAAGGAATAATTGTCAGTTAACAATTAACATAAATGAAAACAAAAAACAAAATCCACCAAACACCAATAAAGAATTGCCTTGACAATGCTTAAGGAAAAGAGGAATGTAATTCCAGAACAATTCCAAGAAAAGTCACAGAAAAGGAATGCATCAGCTATAGAAATTGCAAGAGTGCCTGGAAGAAATAAGAGATGGGAAATTGAATAGCTAGGAAGGAATGAATGAAAAGGAGTATGATCACCTTAGAATAAACAGCAGTAAGCCTTATCCCAAAATTGAACTCCCTGAAAACTGTAATGAATAAAAAATGAGATAAGAAATATTTAAGCATAATCAAAGTAAGGAAAATATAAATAAAATAATATAAAAAACAGCTTCCCTAGAAATCAATGAAAGGAATGATAATCAAAAGATCACCAGACTACCTGAAAATCATTTCCAAAGGAAAGAGAACTCATTGAAAAAAAGATTCATAGGGCCTAGTCTTTGAAGGATACAGGCAATTTAGAAACTATACAAGAAGAGGCCATTCTAATCAGCATGTGTGTATGTGTGTGTGTGTGTGTGTGTGTTCAGTTTGGGGTGTAGATTCAGGGGGGTAATGCAATATTGAGTTGGAAATGGTTAGTTCTCTGATTATAGAAGAGGCGATTGAAGATCTTTGAGCAGAAAAGTGACATGCTATAAGTGTTATCTAAAGAGAATTAATACTTTAGCTATGTGCATAATGGATTGAGAGAGGCCCTGAAGATAAAGGAATTGATTAGACACTGGGGATAAGACAAATAGATGAATCAAAAATAAGCAGCACTTTTAAGTCTAACTAAGAAGACAATGGAGCAAGAGAAGTTTAGAAGGACAGTTGAAGTGAGGTGGAGAGGAAAGAAGAACACGAGATGACAAATTGAATTTTAGACTTGTTGAACTTCAGGTAACAACTCTGGCAAGGGGACACTCAGAACAAGAGGGAGTATGAGTAAAAGGAGTACAGATTTATTTGTCATTCCTGTAGTAAGAATAGTTAAATAGATGAGACTAGATGAGCCTTTAAAAGTAGAAATGGAAAATTACTATGAGATAAAATTTCCAAATTTATCAAACAGGGAAAAAAGATATAAAAACTCAGAGTATAAAATGAAAATAGATGTGATTTATTAATTTTAGACCTGAGGAAGCAAAATGTAATACTTCTCTTCTTCAATAATTTAAAATTATTAGAAATTATATTTTCATTAAGAAATATTCGTTTGTAGACTCTGCCTCTTGAACAATAACAATGAAAATAGAAAAGAACTTTCTTGCCCACTTCCCCCAACTTTTGATAAAAACTAGTGTATTATGAAGTTATACTGCTTATAAACCCTCAACATATCCAAACATTTATACTTTGAGAAACTTCAAACAAATTTAGTCAAAGACCAGAAAATTAAAACCAGAGACCCCATCCATCAACTTAACTCACCCACATGTATTTATGCCTAAAATCTTGAAAGTCTTTTTTGTCATATTACAGAACTCTTCCTTAAAGTCTGTTACACCCATAGCATTGAAATAATTTTAATGACTCCACCACATTAATCAAAGTTCTATGTGCATGGACATCTTTTCATGTTGTTCATTTTGTGTATGCTTCAATTAAGACTCATCTATAGTTCTCAGAAGCATTAACCAATATATTCTGAATAGACTCCAAAAACAATTCTCCCTTTTGCATAATGAAAGGACCAAAAAGTCTCAGGTAGGAGTGTAAAATAGGACACATTCTTTTCTTCTTTCTGGATAGTGAAAAATTTATAACAGAGTATAAAATGAGCTGTGATGAATCCTAATTACATATTTGTATGTCCTAAAACACAATAATGTGTTTCTAAACAAAAATTTCAAAGGTCTATCATGAAAAAAATGCACTTTGGGATTTTATATTAATTTAACTTCTTGAAATAGATTCACAATCATAAAATTAACTTCAAATGTTCAAATGAAGTCATATCTAGGGCTTACAGGCAATTTACTTAAAAGAAAGAAATACATAAAGACCAAGCTGTTGATTATTATTTTCCAGAAGTACACATGAAGGTAATTTCTAAAAAGTGTTTGATCTATGTCCACTTTTCATTATTGTTCATGGATTTACAACATTTCTCAAAAAGAGATAACCATCCCAAAAGACAAATCAATCAACCAATTTGCCAATACTATCCCATTTAGCATGCCAAAAATTAATAATTTATTTAGTTTTAAAAGTATAAACATTATTTACTCTGTACCAGTGGTAATTTAAAATATCCTAAAGATTCACATATTAGAAAGCATGCATCTTAATTACATAATTACTTGGAGAAACCATTCCAATCCATCTTGTTCATTTTACACCTTATTAAAAAATAAACTAACTAATTATAGTTATACAATGAAGAGGAATAAAAATCAGCACTGTGGATTATGGAGTCCATTCACTCTTTAATACTCCATTGCTCTGAACAGGTTACAAGTTAGAAAAATAAAAGCTGTCATTATTGGATATTCTTTATGTTTCTGAAAATAACAAGCAAACACTGAAGAGATAAAGGAATATACTGTAAAATAGAACCATATTATTTCAGAGATGTTTGAGGATCAAATGGGATATGCTAAGATATGCTAAGAATTAACATATATATGTGTGTGTACATATATGTATATATATATACATGCATGTTAAAATTATTATTGTTGCTATTGAAAATAGTATTTTGAAAGGGTTACCTTTCATCTGGAGGAGTGTAGAATAGTGGAAAGGGATTGAAATGCCTGAGTTTGAATGCTAGTTTTAATTCTTGCTCTAATAACATCAGCAAGTCACATAATTTCTCTTAAGTTTCAGTTCCTTCATCTGTGAAATGGATAAAAATAGGATCATTGTTAATAAACTTCTTTTTTAAGATACAAAGAGCTGGAAAAGTTGCAGGTAACAGTTCTTGTTGATTGGACATAAATTCATGAAAGGATGAAGAAGCAGGGAAGAAGAGCCAAAGGTCAAGGCAATAAGATCTTACATTAACTAAAGTAAAGCTCAAACCACAAAGTGAAAGTTTGGAGCTAGAAATTCATTAAATGACTTTACCTCTTCATATGTTGTGCTTTTGTGCACAATGCAATGTAAGCATATTGGGTATCCTGAGACAAAGCCTTATTTTTAAGCAAACCCAGAAATCCCCTAAACTATGACTTATAGTTGAACAAATGTCCCTCTTTACAAAATTCTCATTTATTAATCATTGCCTGAATGCTCTGCTGATGACTCCACCACTATTCTTGGTAGTTTGTCTGATTTTTACAAACGGTGACATAGTAGAGTCAGGAATATTCATCTTCTTGAATTCAAATTTCATCTCAGATTCTTAATAGCTGGGTGACCCTGAGGAAGTTACTTAATACTGTTTGCAATAAGTTTCCTTATTTGTAAAATGGGCTAGAGAAGGAAATGGAAAATCTCTCTATTATTTTTGCCAAGAAAATGCCAAATGGAGCTATAAAGAGTCAGCCACAACTGAACAATAATAACAATGACTACAGGAAGCTTTCCCTTACATTTGGTCAAAAATGGGTCTTCCTCTAACTTGTAAACATTGTTTTGAAATATATTCTTTGAGGCCTAGAAATGCCTTTCAACTTTTGTCTTTATCTCCTTGTCACTGATACCTAGCATAATGACTTGCAAATTAATAGTGTTTAACATATGCTTATTGTTTTTAATTGAGACTATTAGGTTGGTGGGCTACTAGTAGAACACCGAAGGAACTAGTTAGGTAGTGTGGAAGGTGAAGTTGGAAGACAGGTCAGATCTTGTCTCAGACACTTATTGACTATGTGACCCTAGTCACATTGGAAATACTCGGTTTTCTCATCTGTTAAATGAGTAAATCATAGAGTCATTGTGAGGCAAGTTTGATTATCAAGGAAGATAATGTATTTGAAGCATTTTGCACAATCTTAATGTTAGCTGACATTACAAAGGATATGAACAGACAATTTTCAGATGATGAAATTGAAACTATTTCCACTCATATGAAAGAGTGCTCCAAATCACTATTGATCAGAGAAATGCAAATTAAGACAACTCTGAGATATCATTACACTCCTGTCAGATTGGCTAAGATGACAGGAAAAAAATAATAATAAATGTTGGAGGGGATGTGGGAAAACTGGGACACTGATGCATTGTGGTGGAGTTGTGAAAGAATCCGGACATTCTGGAGAGCAATTTGGAACTATGCCCAAAAAGTTATCAAACTGTGCATACCCTTTGACCCAGCAGCGCTACTACTGCGTTTATATCCCAAAGAAATACTGAAGAGCGGAAAGGGACCTGTATGTGCCAAAATGTTTGTGGCAGCTCTTTTTGTAGTGGCTAGAAACTGGAAAATGATTGGATGTCCATCAATTGGAGAATGGTTGGATAAATTCTGGTATATGAATGTTATGGAATATTATTGCTCTGTAAGAAATGACCAGCAGGAGGAATACAGAGAGGCCTGGAGAGACTTACATCAACTGATGCTTAGTGAAACGAGCAGAATCAGGAGATCATTATACACTTTAACAGCGATATGTATGAAGATATATTCTGATTGAAGTGGATATCTTCAACAAAGAGAAGATCTAATTCAGTTCCAGTTGATCAATGATGGACAGTAACAACTACACCCAGAGAAGGAACACTGGGAATTGAATGTAAACTGTTTGCACTATTGTCGTTCTACCCAGGTTACTTATACCTTCAGAATCCAATTCTTATTATGCAACAAGAAATTTGGTTTTATACACATATATTGTATCTAGGATATACAGTAACACATTTAACATGTATGGGATTGCCTGTCATCTAGGGGAGGGAGTAGAGGGAGGGAGGGGAAAATTTGGAAAAGTGAATATAAGGAATAATGTTGTAAAAAAAAAAATTACCCATGCATATGTACTGTAAAAAATATATAATTATAAAATTAATTGAAAAAGAAAAGAATTACTCTCTAAAAATAAAATAAAATAAAATAAAATAGCTGACATTATAAGGTACTATTTAGATTCACATCTACTACTGGATAAATACAGGATGTATCTGATGGGCTTATACTGCTGTCACAGACTCCTTTGGAAAGAGAGACAGCTGAAAGTAAACAATCCCCCCTTTTCTAAATGCAGTTAATATACTGTAGGAGAGCTGGTCACATTTTATTTCAAGAATCAAGGCTTCAAGGAGCTTCATTTCCAGGACAGTATTGTAAAGGATTATCCAGGCTTTGGTTTAAGGTATATATATATATATGCCCAATGGGACTTTAAAAACTTGCCAAATTGAGAGCAGAAATATTGGAATTACTACAATCACTTGATTAAATATTATAGGATTATTTGTGTCAAATTATAGCCTAAGTTAACAATTACATACTTTTAAACTAAAGGCTGATAACATATCTATTTAAAAAAATCTGAAAGAGTTTTTAGGATAATTTTTTTCCATATTTTTTCCACTTTGACGTCTATATTTTAATTCTGTCAAAACAAATATAATTTTATAGAACACATGGTATTTTTTTTTCATCTTTTCTTACTTGGCACTAAATAAAATATAATGACAATAGCATCACTTCTAGTTCTATTCTCAAATTTCATTATTTATGGGAAATAGGGTAATAAAACTTACTTTTAAATTTTCCTCTTTTCTCTGATTTTCTTCCCTCTTTTTTTTTTTTTTTTGTATTGTGAGACAATGATAATATGTTAATGGCTTAGTTTTCAGTTTATTCCTTCATTGTTTTCTTTCTTTTTTTTTTTAGATTGCCTTGTTGGGCTTCAGTAAGTGCTGATGTAGGTATTGGAAGTCACTGATATTTGTTTTGGTTATTCTTTTACACAGTGGGTATGGAATAAGTTTTACCCAAATAATCAAGCAATAAGTAATTTTAAAAATTTATTAAGTGCCTACTATATACAGGTCTATATACTGCTATACATAGTATAAGGCTAGTATTAAGAGCTGAACATATAAATGAATATTTTGAACAATAAAAAATTGTACTTTTTTTTAAATTACCTCCAATATATTATATATTTCTATATCTATATCTATGTCACTTTCTGAATCTCTACTTATCTTGTTTGTATATTGGCTTTTTGTCTCCCTCATTAGACTCTGAATTCCTTCCTCCTTACACCTTACTTTGATTTTTCTAGCATTTAGCACAATACTTAGCACAAATTAGGTGCTTAATAAATGATAATAGACTGATTGACAGGAGGTCTTCACTTTCCATAGAATAATAAGATATGTGGTATGTCTGTGTGTTTGTATGTATGTTGTGTGTGGGGGGTGGGTATAACTTTTAGAGAAAAAAAAATTAACCTCATTGGAACACTTTTAGGAAGTGGATAAAATAACATCATCTTTTCTGCAGATTGTTTATTACAGTGGTCCTCAAACTTTTTAAATAGGGGGCCAGTTCCCTGTTCCTCAGACTGTTGGAGGGCCAGACTATAGTAAAAACAAAAACTATGAACAAATTCCTATTCACGCTGCATATATCTTATTTTGAAGTGAACAAACAAAATGGGAACAAATACAATATGTAAAATGAAGTAAAATTAAATCAACAAACTTACTAGTATTTCAATGGGAACTATGGGCCTGCTTTTGGCTAATGAGATGGTCAATATCTGGTTCCATATTTGTCACTGCTAGTCATAACAAGTGATGCAAGTGTGCATCTGTTAGTCTTGATCTTGAAAAAGTCTGTTCACAGACATAAGTGCTGCCAAAGATGGTTGCCATTTTGAATGCATGGTTCCTGAGAGGAGGATATGCCTCAGAGGGGAGAGATGACTAAAAATTATGAAGGCTACTTGACTTGAATGCGTCTTTCAGAGAGTCACAATTCTGCAATTCAGCCAATTATATTTGGTAAATTATATCCACATTTTCTTTCTTTTTTTTTTTTTTTTTTTTTTTTTTCCTGAGGCTGGGGTTAACCTGTGACTTGCCCAGGGTCACACAGCTAGGAAGTGTTAAGTGTCTGAGATCAGATTTGAACTCTGGTCCTCCTGAATTCAAGGCTGGTGCTCTATCCACTGCGCCACCTAGCTGCTCCATATCCACATTTTCAATGTCAATAGAAAATGGGTTACGGAAAAGCTAGATGTCCTGTTCATGGAAACGAAGCTCTTCTAAATTGGAATTCCTTTTGCAATTTTCCCAATGAATCCACACATGTTTTGTTTGGGAATACAATCAGCGGTTTTTCTGCTAACAGATTTTGAGTTGTGGGGAGATGGCAGAAGTTTTCCTCCTTCACTTGTTTGATGAGGAGGCCTAATATTACTTCAAATGCTTTGACATGTGATTGCATATCACAGATGAGCTTCCCCTTTTCCTTGAAGTTGCATATTGAAGTTGTTGAGTAGCTCTGTTACATCTGTCAGAAAGGCAAGGTGCCATAACAACAAAATTCATATGGAAGAATAAAAGGTCGAGAATTGCAAGGGAACTAATGAAAAAAAACTCAGAGGAAGGTGGTCTAAGTGTACCTGATCTAAAGCTATATTATATAGCAGCAGTCACCAAAACCATTTGGTATTGGCTAAGAAATAGACCGGTAGATCAGTGGAACAGATTAGATACAAAGAACAAAAAAGGGTACATCTATAGCAATCTAATCTTTGACAAACCCAAAGATTCCAACATTAGGGATAAAAATTCATTATTCGGAAAAAACTGTTGGAAAAACTGGAAATTAGTATGGCAGAAATTAGATATGGATCCACACTTAACACCATATACCAAGATAAGATCAAAATGGATCCATGATTTAGGCATAAAGAGGGAGATAATAAATAGATTAGAGGAACCGAGAATAATCTACCTCTCAGACTTGTGGAGGAGGAAGGAATTTATGACCAGAGGAGAACTAGAGATCATTATTGATCACAAAATAGAAGATTTTGATTACATCAAACTAAAAAGTTTCTGTACAAATAATACTAATGCAAATAAGATTAGAAGGGAAGTAACAAATTGGGAAAATATTTTTAAAAACAAAGGTTCTGACAAAGGTCTCATTTCCAAAATACATAGAGAACTGACCATAATTTATAAGAAACCGAACCATTCTCCAATTGATAAATGGTCAAAGGATATGAACAGACAATTCTCAGAGGAAGAAATTGAAACTATATCCACTCACATGAAAGAGTGTTCCAAATCACCACTGATCAGAGAAATGCAAATTAAGACCACTCTGAGATACCACTACACACCTGTCAGATTGGCTAAGATGACAGGAACAAATAATGATGAATGTTGGAGGGGATGTGGGAAAACTGGGACACTGATACATTGCTGGTGGAGTTGCGAAAGAATCCAGCCATTCTGGAGAGCAATCTGGAATTATGCCCAAAAAGTTATCAAACTGTGCATACCCTTTGACCCAGCAGCGCTCCTACTGGGATTATATCCCAAAGAAATACTAAAGAGCGGAAAGAGACATATATGTGCCAAAATGTTTGTGGCAGCTCTTATTGTTGTAGCTAGAAACTGGAAGATGAATGGATGTCCATCAGTTGGAGAATGGTTGGGTAAATTGTGGTATATGAAGGTTATGGAATATTATTGCTCTGTAAGAAATGACCAGCAGGAGGAATACAGAGAGGCCTGGAGAGACTTAGGTCAACTGATGCTGAGGGAAATGAGCAGAACCAGAAGATCACTGTACACTTCAACAACAATACTGTATGAGGATGTATTCTGATGGAAGTGGAAATCTTCAACATAAAGAAGATCCAACTCACTTCCAGTTGATCAATGATGGACAGAGGTAGCTACACCCAGAGAAGAAACACTGGGAAGTGAATGTAAATTGTTAGCACTAATATCTGTCTGCCCAGGTTGCATGTACCTTCGGATTCTAATGTTTATTGTGCAACAAGAAAATGATATTCACACACATGTATTGTACCTAGACTATATTGTAACACATGTAAAATATATGGGATTGCCTGTCATCGGGGGGAGGGAATAGAGGGAGGGGGGGTAATTTGGAAAAATGAATACAAGGGATAATATTATAAAAAAAAAATATATATATATATAATAAAAAAAATTAAAAAAAAATTAACCAAAAGCTTAAAAAAAAAAAAAAAAGAAAGGCAAGGTGCCATTTCCATTCTGCACCATTGAGCTCTGGGACTTCTTTGTTTTTTGAAAGCAGAAACGGTGTAAATCTGTGGAAGTAAGTCATAGAAATGTTTCAAAACTCTCCCTCAACTCAGCCAACTGACTTCTGTGTGATATGGAACATCTTCATACTCAACATTTCGCTCAGACAGAAATTTCTGTAATTGTGATTTATTGCATTAGCTCTAATGAAGTTAACACAAGATACCACAATTTCCATAAAAATCCCACTTCAGTGATTTACTACACAGCACTTGTTGGTGGATGAGGCAGTGTATGGCTATTGGATGAGAATGGTTGTGTTTGTCCATCTCTTGGTTAATGTGAGCAATTATCCCTTTCTTAGACCCCACCATGCTAGGGGCACCATCAGTTGTCACGCTGGCTAGTTTAGCCCAGTCCTGGTCCAAATCATACATAGTTTGGCAAACTTTTTCATAGATAGCCTCTCCTGTAGTTGTTCTTTTTTTGCTTTGCAGTGCAGCAAGCTCTTCTATCACTTCAAAATAATCATTCATCCCACGAATAAAAATTAGAAGTTGTGTAGAATCACAAACATCATTGCTTTTGTTGAGTGCCAAGGAAAAAGATAAAAATTTTTTTCGTGGAGTTTTGCAAATGTTGATGTAGATTGTCTCCCATTTCTTCAATCCTCCATGTAATTGTAGGTCCTGAAAGACTCAATGTATTAAATAAATCAGCCTTCTCTGGACACATCTCTTTGGCAACAGAAAGAAGACATTCTTTAACAAATTCTCCCTCCACCAATGGTCTACCAGTGCGTGCTATTAGCTTGGCAACTTGAAAACTTGCTTGCAGTGATGAAATATTTAGCTGCTTCTGCTTCACAAAAATATTTTGCTGAGTTGTCAATGTATTTTTCAGTTTTAATATTTTATCTTTTCTCACTTCTCCAACCAATCATATTTATCTTTATGTTGAGTTTCATAGTGTCGACACAAATTATATTCTTTGAACACAGACACTATATTCTGGCATATCAGACATACAGCTCTTTCCTTGTACTGCATGAAAAAGTAATCATAAGCCCACTGTTCTTTGAATATCCTACACTCCAAGTCAATTTTTCTTTTTCTTGACATCATTAGTTCTAAGGGATTCCAAATTGCTATTAGTAAAATAGCAATATATATATATGTATATATATACAATGCTATAAAAACAATATACCAGCAATAACTTTGCCCACACAGAGACATACAGACTGCAATGCCCAACGTCCTCCAAGCTGCCTCTGTGTTGTGATGCCTCCGTTTCCCACATTCTCTCTCCCGCTTCAGACCCTCACTGCACACAAGTCACTGCTCAGGCGGCCCTCCCAAATGCCCCGGCTTCCTCTGAATCCCGGGATCAATTCTCATGATCCAGCACTGCATGATCGTACGTACTGCACTTATAATTTATCATAATCGCAGGAAAGACTGTGCATATGTGTATATAACTGTGCAAATATATTATTGTATGTGCAAAATGAGCTTATATTTTATGTGCAAAATGAGCTTCAGTGACAAATTGTACATTGGGGTTTCTGGGGGAGGTCATCATGTGACTTGAAGCTGCACAAGTGTATGGGACCTTAAGAATCTGGAGGGGGATGAAGCAGTACACCAGCTCTGTACCCCCTCATACTCAGGATAAGTGGGGGGGGTACTAAGGTCAGGCCCCCAGTGATTATAAGGTGATGACATATGTTAGCAATATTCCATCTCTTTATGAAACTACAGAACATACACACAATGACAAAACAGAGACCACAACAGCCAGACATGAGGTCACTATGGATACAGGGCCATGGCTGGGGATCAGGAGCCTCACTCTGGGTGACAACAGCAGTCTGTACTGCAACATGCACTAGAGAGGAAGCCGTTACAGCATTGTTATTAGAGCATATTGGCAGCATTTTACAGCATAATGACAATGATAGAGTCAAGCTGGGACTTGTAATACTAACTACTACTAAACCCGTGCACCAGACACAGCCCATATATTCCCCCTGCAGCGGCTGTGACATGCAAAGCATGCACTTTTCATCCCTCACACCTACCTGTTGTGATGGCTTCTGTGACTTTACAAGGCCGCGGGCTGTCAGTTCTCAGTCTTCTCCATCTCTCTCTCTTCCCCACACCATACATACATCCCAGCCTGGGAACTCACCTCACCTCTGTATCGACTCACACTCTGTCTCCACTGCCTCAGCCCAGTGCTGGAAGTGTGCATTGCTAACAGGAGTTTAGGTCGAATGTCACTTCCGGTCTGATTTTGCCATAACCCGGAGGGCCGCATAAAAGTCCTCAGTGGGCTGCATCTGACCCGCGGGTGGCAGTTTGAGGACCCCTGGTTTATTAGATTCAAAGTCATTGTTGTAAGGGGAAAATACACAAAAGATACCACTTTAACCTCTAGAGATTCAAGTTCATTACTTATAAGTCTATAATCCTTTTAAGTATTTACAGAATTTTTCATATATTTTTTAATTTGATCTTCTGATACTAAAAATATTATTATCCTCATTTCATAGATAAAGAAATTGAGGTTTAAAGAGGCAAAGTTATTCGAGAAAATGACTCAAAAGATAAATTCTCCCTACTCCAAAAAAAGAACAGAGCTGTCAACAACTCCTAGAAATCATAGAGTTCCCCTATGGCTTCTCCTACTCAAAGTCCATCCTCCATTAATGACTTCAGTCACTAATCAGTTTCAATACAGTCTTGTTACTTGGAACCAATAAATGATGACTTATGGCATCCCAGCAAATCTCTTGTTCCTTAGCAAGAAACCAGCACAAACATCTAGTTTAGTGAAATGTGGCCTAGACCAATAAGCCCTGATCACCTCCTTTACCTTAATATTGTAAAACACTTTGGCTAGTAATCAATATTCATTGATTCCCCTAAGTGTTATGGACACTGCAGAAACACACACACCATTCATTTACACTTAACACTCCCCTCAATTCAACTAAATTTAACTAACTCCTTTGATGGATAATGACAAAATCTTTTAACAAAATCACAATTTACAGTCATGGCAGTTTCTCAAAAACTAAAACTTAAGAGATATTGCCAAATATGAGTTTTCAAAGTTTCTGGATGATATTTAAATCATGCCATTTCTTAGATTCAATTGTTCCTAAAGGTAAATTTTGAAGAACTACATTATATTTTATAAGAGACACAAGTTTAGTTTCAAGGCAGTAAACTATTGGGTTTAGTAAATCAATATTTCTTCACATCACTTTACATAAAAAATACAATCCTTAGTCTGAGCAGAAATCTACTTATTTGCTATAATATTTTTCAGTTGTCATTTTTTTGTTCAGATAAAAAGAAAGAATCAAACAGATCTTCATTACTTTGGATTAAAAAAAAACTTATAGCAAGAATCTCTGCCAAGTAAGATGTATTTGAGCTAAAGAATATTGCTTTTTATCTTGTGCTTTTCAATTTGAAAACACAAAGAAGAAATTCAGTGTGTTATATCCCTTCACTAGAACAATGATTTCTATTATGAATGGTAACAAGATAAAGTGTGCCCAACATTTTATTTGGGCTTCCATTTCTACTATGCTTTAAGAGAAATAAGCAAATGAACAAGTAAGTCAAATGATTCAGAGAAAAAAAAAAGTTTTTAAGTACCTCATTTCCTCAAAACATTATCCCTGAATCAATGTAATGGCCATTTTATTCTATAACATCGAACTATAGTTCAATACCACTATAGTGGTATACCACTATGTCATTGCATGTACTTTAGCTAAATATTTATTTTCCTAGGTAATCAAAATTTTCTCAACTTTATAAATTATTCATTTTCCCCATGACTTCAAAATCTAGACTAGAAACCTGACAGAAAATGATTTTGACAGATATTAGCAAAAAGACTACAAAAATCATCCCTAGCATAATACACCATGAACAATTAGGATTTATATCAGGAATGCAGAGCTGGTTCAATATTAAAAAAAAACAACATTAGTATAATTGGCCATATTAATAATCAGATTAACAAAAATCACAGGATCATCTCAATAGATACAGAAAAAGCATTTGATAAAATTCAACATCCATTCCTATTAAAAAACACTTGAGAGTATAGGAATAAATGGACTTTTCCTTAAAATAATCAGTAGCATCTATTTAAAACCATCAATAAACATCATATGTAATGGGGATAATCTGCAACCACTCCCAATAAGATCAGGAGTGAAACAAGGTTGCCCACTATCACCATTACTATTCAGCATTGTATTACACATGCTAGCTTTGGCAATAAGAGCTGAGAAAGAGATTAAAGGTATTAGAGTAGGTAATGAGGAAACCAAATAATCAGAGATTCTACTAAAAAGCCATTAGAAATAATCCACACCTTTAGCAAAGTTGCAGGATACAAAATAAATCCACAGAAGTCATAGGCATTCTTATATATCACCAACAAAATCCAACAGTTAGAATTACAAAGAGAAATTCCATTTAAAGTAACTACTGATAGCATAAAATATTTAGGAATCTATCTGCCAAGGGAAAATCAGAAACTATATGAGGAAAACTACAAAACACTTTCCACACAAATTAAGTCTGAACTAACCAATTGGAAAAATATTAAATGTTCTTGGATAGGGCGAGCAAATATAATAAAAATGACAATTCTACCTAAACTAATCTATTTATTTAGCGCTATACCAATCAGACTCCCAAAAAACTATTTTAATGACCTAGAAAAAATAACAACAAAGTTCATATGGAAAAACAAAAGGTCACGAATTTCAAGGGAATTAATGAAAAAAAAATCAAATGAAGGTAGCCTAGCTCTACCATATCTAAAATTATAAAGCAGCTGTTACTAAAACCATTTGGTATTGGCTAAGAAATAGACTAGTTGATCAGTGAAATTGGTTAGATTTAAAGGACAAAACAGTCAATAACTTTAATAATCTAGTGTTTGATAAGCCCAAAGACCCCAGATTTTGGGATAAGAACTGAATGTTTGACAAAAATTTCTGGGAAAATTGGAAATTAGTATGGCAAGAACTAGGCATTGACCCACACTTAACACCATACACCAAGATAAGGTCAAAATGGGTTCATGATCTAGGCATAAAAAAATGAGATTATAAATAAATTAGAGGAAAATAGGATAGTTTACCTCTCAGACCTGTGAAAGAGGAAGGAATTTATGACCAAAGAAGAACTAGAGATCATTATTGATCACAAAATAGAAAATTTTGATTATATCAAATTGAAAAGTTTTTGTACAAACAAAACTAATGCAGAGAAGATTAAAAGGGAAGGAATAAACTGGGAAAACATTTTTAAAGTCAAAGGTTTTGATAAAAGCCTCATTTCCAAAATATATAGAGAATTGACTCTATAAGAAAGCAAGCCATTTTCCTATTGATAAATGGTCAAAGGATATGAACAGACAATTCTCAGACGAAGAAAATGAAACTACTTCTAGCCATATGAAAAGATGCTTACAAGTCATTATTAATCAGAGAAATGAAAATTAAGACAACTCTGAGATCCACTGCATACCTGTCAGATTGGCTAGAATGGCAGAATGTAGGAGGGGATGTGGGGAAACAGGAACACTGAAACATTGTGGGTGGAATTGTGAATACATCCAGCCATTCTGGAGAGCAATTTGGAACTATGCTCAAAAAGTTATCAAACTACATACCCTTTAATCCATCAGTGTTACTATTGGGCTTATATCCCAAAGAGATCTTAAAGAAGGGAAAGGGATCTGTATGTGCAAGAATGTTTGTGGCATCCCTCTTTATAGTGGCCAGAAACTGGAAACTGATTGGATGCCCATCAATTGGAGAAAGGCTGAATAAATTGGAGTATATGAATATTATGGAATATTATTGTTCTGTAAGAAATGACCAACAGGATAATTTCAGAAAGGCCTGGAGAGACTTATATGAACTGATGCTGAGTGAAATGAGCAGGACCAGGAGATCATTATATGCTTCAACAACAATACTATATCATGATCAATTCTGATGGACGTGGCCATCTTCAACAATGATATGAACCAAATCAGTTCCAATAGAGCAGTAATGAACTGAACCAGTTATGCCCAACGAAAGAACTCAGGGAAGATGATTATCACCCACTACATAGAATTCCCAATACCCTTATTTTTGTCTGCCTGCATTTTTCATTTCATTCACAGGCTAATAGTACACTATTTCAAAGTCAGATTTTGTACAGCAAAATAACTGTATGGACATATATACATATATTGTATTTAATTTATACTTTAACATATGTAACATGTATTCGTCAACCTGCCATCTGGGGGAGGGATTCGGAGGGAATGAGGGGAAAAATTGGAACAAAAAGCTTGGCAATTTTCAGTATTGTAAAATTACCCATGCATATATCTTGTAAATAAAAAGCTATAATAAAAAGAAAGAAAGAAACGCACTACCAGTACAACAGCATCCAGAAAAATTGATAGAAAATTTGACATTTTTTTTCAGGGAGGCAACTAAAGCCCATTATGACTTGGCCTAGATTTAAATTCATTGTCAGCTTTCCTAAATAGAGGTAAATACAACTTTAAAGCTAAAAAGAGAGAAACATCTTATCAATCACTTGATATAAACAGATAAGATCAAGCTATGTGGTAGCACTACAGAACATGGTAAATATGATTTTTATCTTTTGAATAGATTTTCTAAGGATAGAAAAATGCTACTTTGACTAAATAAAGTTAAAATTTTAATATACTCCAATGAAATATGGAAAGCAAATACTCTGATCTTGAATCTGCAGAACACATTGAAACAATGGATGGAAATGATACCTACAAATATTTTGTCCTCCTACAGGCAAAGGAGAATGAGTGCAAAGATATCAAGAAAGCTATAGTTGAATATGTTAAGAGACTTACTAATTGGAACACATTTAAAGCAATCAACACCTACACAATACTAATCTTAATGTACAATTTCAGAATTATAAAATAAACCATAACAGATTTAGAAAGTATCCTAATAAAACCCCACAAATTATTAATTAAGAGAAAAGTCCCCAAACCTCAAGGCAAATGAATACATTTTTGTTAAAAAGGAGAGGAGTAGATAATATTCTAGAATACATGATAAATAGGTTTAAAACTTAACAAATTCAAAACGCTTTTTAAAGTTGATATTATAACAAGTAGTAAAAAAAAAAAATTAGTAACTGGTATGTCCCATTTAATTTAGCAAATAAAGTGGTTTAACTTTGGATAGGGATTTTTAAATAGCTAAGATCCAAGAATGGAAGTCCTTGAATGGATTTTATGAGCCCAAATAACATGACAACAGAAGTGGTAAGCAAAATGGCAGAGGCTATTTATGAGAATGGAGTATTTTGTGAGGGCACTTCATATCTGGGTAACTGACATCAGAAAATACAAAAGGTACTGCTATCCTTAAGAGGCTTAATTCACTTATAGATAGAAATTATATAGTAGAGTGGTGGAAATTGTACAATTTATCACTGGAAGTTGTAACAAAACTTAACATCTGTTTGATATATAGAAAGACATGATAATTTATTTATAATAATATGAGAATTCATATTTTTATTAATTAATAGGTAACAAATTCTTGTGTTATCAAAACAAACTCTAATCATCCCTGACAATTAGTAAATTACCATATTGTAATCAGAGAATCAGAAGAGAAAAAATGTTGCCCACAATTATATGGATATCAATTCTATCCATTAAGAAGAATAGTTTTTATTATGTCACCACAT
Organism: Sminthopsis crassicaudata; assembly: GCF_048593235.1. Classification (NCBI taxonomy): domain Eukaryota; kingdom Metazoa; phylum Chordata; class Mammalia; order Dasyuromorphia; family Dasyuridae; genus Sminthopsis; species Sminthopsis crassicaudata. Next base: position 108,596,870 of record NC_133622.1, read on the forward strand.
TGAATATTCACAGTTTTTAAACTACATGGAATGATTAAGCTTTAAAAATAGAACAAATCTAGCTGAAGAAATTGAAGCATACAAGATATGTCTCAACTCTCTTGTAGTGTCTACCACCAGAGTTTCCCCAAAGAGGCTTTCAGTGAGGCATGGAAGATGAGTTTACAAACAATTCATTGTTTTAGTTATATCTGACTTTGACTCCAATTTTGAGGTTTTCTTCATAAAGATACTTGAGTAGTTTGCCATTTCCTTTTCTACATCATTTTGTAGATGGGAAACTGAAGCAGATAGGTTTAAGTTACTTGATCAGGCTTGAAAAATTAGTACATTTCAATATTTAGAATCAATTATGGGAAATAATTATTATATTCACATGTGCAATAGTGTATACAACACTAAAAATGCTAGAATAATAACAGCATTATGTTGACTTGTCTTATCCCCATTCCCATATGAATTTCACTGAAAAGGATAAGAAAAATTAGATAAGTGATGATAATAATATAAATGCCACAATATCCTTGATATATTTGTGATAGTAGAAGCTCAATAGTTCTTTTATAGGGGCAGTTGGATGGCGCAGTGGATAGAGCATCAGCCCTGAAGTAAAAAAGAAATGAGTTCAAATCTGGTCCCAGACACTTAATGCTTCCTAACTGTGTGACCCTGGGCAAGTCACTTAACCCTAATTGCCTCAGCAAAAAAAAAAAAAAAATATATTCTTTTATGTGGCACTTTAGGGTTTGTAATGTTTTTCATCTTTTTCTCATCTTCAAAATGACACTCTTTTTCATTCTGACCATATGTCTCCTTTGTTTCAATTGAACAAACATTTGTGAAATTCTCATTTTCTAAAAGGAACTTTCAGAGGCTGAGATCAGAGATAAAACAAAGAACACAAATTCTATTTACAAAGATCAAATGGTTAAATTTAACAATTATCTATTACGCATGTGAAAGGATAGCATAGATTATAGCATAGATTAGTGCATTTAGCACTGAGATTAAATTGATTTGGGATCAAATCCTATCTCTGACACTTAATAGTAACGTGACCATTGATGTAACTTAACCTGTACAAAGCTGCAAGCATGTCTTTAAGATTTATCAAGTTATTGTGATTTTTATAATCTGTACTGGTATCTATTGATTTGATCACTAGTCCTTGATATAGGTCACAGGTATACAAAAACCAAAAGTGTCCTCAATAAACAGTTCCTGTTCTCAATAATGATAAGTCCCTGGCTCCAATAATCCTATAACCTATGGAGGGTCTGGGTGTGGATCACACACAGATAGGTACATACTGACAAAAGGAATAGGTAAGGAGGCAAAAACCCACAGATGACTATTGGTGGAGAGGAATCAGGAAATATTTTAGATTAAATATCATCTAAATTGTGGTGGAATTTGGTAGAAAAGAATAGTTCTGAGAAGTAGAAATGAGGAGTAATTACATTCTAAAGTGAGGAATTTTTTTCTCCTTTTGATCTGATTTTTCTTGCATAGCATGACAAGTACAGAAATATGTTTGGAAGAATTACACATGCTTCATTTATATCAGATTGCTGAGAGGGAAGGGAGGGACAAAAATTTGGAACACAAAGTTTTTCAATTGTGGATGCTGAAAATATCTTTGCATGTATTTGGAAAATTAAAAAGCTATAAAAATAAAAAGCAATCAAATATCAAAAAGTAGGGAATGATTTGTATAAAATTTTTGAGATAAGGGATGAAGATATGAGTTTAGGGATTAGATGGTATAAATTATATGGAGCATATAGTTTGTAAAATAATAAGTTAACATTTGTAGGATATTGATTTTGTTCTTCCCTTTTAATTTTATTTCTGTTGGTTCTGTTTGTGCCTGTAGGATGTGTTTAAGATTTGCAAAGAGTTTTACAAATATTCTAATTTTATCCTTACTTTCAGGTAGGTGCAATATTATCCTTATCTTACAGATGAAAAAAACTGAGGGAGGCAGAAATTAAATAATTTGCTTGGGGGAAACAAGTCAGGCTGAATTTGAGCTTAGGTCTTCCCGATTTTCTGACTCTTAGTTCAGCCTATCTCTACAACAGAATAGTATAAAGCAGTGTTTAAAAGTTATATAGAAGCAAGATTATTGGGGGTTTTAAATGCTAGTATAAGAAATTTGTAAAATATTCTTTCAAAGAATGGGAGCCATTGAAGGTACATAATTTTAATAAGCTTGTTATGATGAATATGGAGGAAAAATTAAAAGAATAGAGATCAATTAAGAAGTTACCAAAGTGGGTGAAGTGAGAAGTGATAAGGTCCTAGACTAGGGTGGTTGCTGTGTGAGGATAAGGGGAGAGATGAAAGAGATGTTATGGATTCATAATCAATAAAATGGGGCAACTGAGTGCATATGAGAAATGAGGGAAATGATTCTGAGATTATAATTACAGTTTTTAAAAAGATGATAACTCTCAATATGAATAGGGATTTTTGGAAGGATGATAGTCAAACTGTCTGGCTCAGTTTCCTCATCTATAAAATGTGGATAATAATGGTACTTAGCTCCCAAGATTGTTGGGAGGTTAAAGACAAAGACTATCCATAAGATACTTTGCATATTTCAAAATGCTGTGTTGTAATATTATGCTATTTATTATATATGTATATATAGAAAAATAAATGTTATTATAAAAAAGAAATATGGGAAGATATTTATTTGATGCATAATAAAAAAGCAAAACAGCATATATATATAGACTGATAATATAAATGAAAAAACTTTAAATGAAAACAAAACAGATTTTAAAGCACACAATATTGCTAGTAACTTTTTAAAGTTAAATATCTTCTTTAAATATCTTCTCTCCGCAAACAAATGCTAAACTCCCGCAGTGGAAGTTTTCATATATTATCTATCACAATTACTTTTTTCATACCTGTTTGCTTCATTAACTTCACTGATTGTTTATTGTGTGATTTGGAAAGAGAGATAGAATGTAATTGTGAATAAGCTGGGATTTATATATTGTATAGAAAGAAAATTTATCAGTAAAACAAAAAATAAAATGGTAGGAGTGTTCCATTTCATGTCTGTTTCTTACTGTCTTTAGTTTTATTAGTAAATGTTATTGGGATAATCTGACCTAACATTAATTCAAGCCAATGAATTACAATGGTCTTTTGATGGAAAAAGCCATCTGAACTGAGAGAGAGGACTATGGGGACTGCATGTGGATCACAACATAGTATTTTCACTATTTTGTTGTTATTTGCTTGCATTTTGTTTGATTTCTCATTTTTTCCCCTTTTTGATCTTATTTTTCTTGTGCAGCATGATAATTGTGGAAATATGTATGGAAGAATTGTATATGCTTAGCTATATTGGATTGCTTACCAGCTAGGGGAGGAAGGGATAGGAAAGGAGGGAGAAAAAAAATTTGGAACACAAGGTTTTGTAGGGGCAAATGTTAAAAACTATCTGTGCATATATTTTGAAAATAAAAAGCTTAAAAAAAAAACAGACTCTATTGTTAAGGAATTATATTCTATTGGAATTGGTAAATAGAAAAATTCCCTTAGAATCTTGAAGACCAGGGTTAGAATCTACCCTTGTACCTAACTGAAAATGTTCCTTAAATTCTCATTGCCCTAGGCAGTTACTTATTATAAATTGCAAAGTAAGTGCTGATAGGGAATGAAAGTTTCATCATCAGGAGTTCCTTTCACTATTGAAATTTTTGATGTAGTCCAAAAAAAGAATAAATTTGTTTCTTATCACATCACTGACTTTCATATGTCTTCCTCAAGAGAAAAAACATTTCCTGAAGAGAAAAAAAAAAAAAAATTCTGAGTAAACTACAAGACTTTGGTTTCTTCATCTTTTGGTTTTGAGTTACCAAGAATTTGGTGCCACTCACTCATAAACAAACATGTATTAAGTGCTCACTATATATTAGCTATCACATAAGCATTGGTGAAACAAATAAAAGCAAACAGATAGTCTCTGCCTTCAAGGAGCTGACTATCCAATGGGGAAAACAACTTGAAAATAATCCCAGATACAAATAAATCAAATATAAGATAAATTAGAAATGGTCAACAGAAGAAAGGCATTAGAATTAAGGGAGATTGTGAAAAGTTTCCTATAGAAAGTAGAATTTTATCTGGGACTTAAAATTAGGGAGTAAAGCTAAAACTAATTTACAAAATCTCTTTCTGGCATCTTCCTATTTTTCCATTTTTATTATATTTTACTTGCTTACTTTCTTCATTTCATTCTTTTCTGCAGTCTTTTGGTCCAGTAATGCTGGTTTACTTTCACCTCCTCAACAATACTCTATCTCTTGATTCTTTACCTTTACAAAAATAATCCTCTAAGCCAGAAAAATTCTTCTCATTTCCACCATTTGGAATCCCTGGCTTCTTTGAGATTTTGCTTAAATACTCCTTCTATTTGATGTTTTGCTTGGTCCTCTAACTGCTTATGTATTCCATCCCAAGTTTCCTTTTATATTTTCTATCTGCATTTTATATGTACTTATTCACATACATGTTTTCTCTATCATTAAAATATGAGAGTCTATCTTTGAGTTGCCGGGTTTATCTTTGCTTTCCCCCTATATCTCCAAGGTTAGGATAATGCTTACCTCATAATAAGGATGGGGTGAATGATGATGTTTGAAATTTGTATATATATAGGGAGTATTCCCTTTAATGAATTAACACTAATTTTGTAATATTAAAATTGAAAAGAAGTTTGAGATCACTGATCCTGAGAAAAGATTGACTGATTGACTGTTCTTATAACAATTAAAATTATGTCTACATTTTTAATATATTAGAAGGCCAAAATAAAGGACTGATCAGATATGTGTCTTAGCATATTGGATGGGACCAGCGAATAGATTGCTTTTAAAAAGGCAAGTGAGAAGGGATAAAGAGATCAGGCCTTCCTAACAGCAAATGAAGAGCAGGTCTAGATTCTTGGAATTGTCAAGATCAGATTGTATTCCTTATTAGGGAAAATTATGTGTCCATTTGAAGGGTAGCTGAAGCCATTTCCCCCCCTATCTGCTCTTCCAATTTTGATGATCTTTCTTTCCACAATAAGAGAAATATATTTTGTCCTGCATTAAGAAAGAGAAGGGCCAGGCAAAAAATAAATAAGCTTTCAGGTGATTCAGCTACCAGACAGGAAGGAGTTGGGGAAAGAAAGGATTGAGGATGTATTAAGCACTGAGAGTGATAATGGTTTAGTGACTACTCCGTCCTGTTAAACATCTGGCCTTCTTGCTTCCCGCTGGAAAAATTGCAGGGCTGAGTGGCTCCCTCAATAATTTTCTAGGATAAAAATAATGGAGTATTAAGCATTGTACACTGATGGATTTTTTTTTTTTTTTTTTTTTTTTTGCCTATTTTATAAGCTTAAAAGTTATCTACTGGAAACACTAGTGCATAAAATATCTAGTAACTTCAGGCTCTTCCTAATAAAAAGATTATTCTATCTATATAGGCAAATCAGTTGTGATACCATTTCAACATGAGTATTATTTTATTGATGATGTAAAGGAAGTTAGGCGACACATTATGTTAGGAACAACTAAACTGGAAACTTCCCTACTTTGACATAAACTAGTGGTATAACCTCAGATAAGTCACACAATCTCTTTGTCTTGGTTTCTTCATTTGTAAAGTGGGGCAAATAATATCAGATACTTTACAGCATTGTTGTAGGAATAAAATATATAAAGAGTTTTGCAAACATTAAAGTAAATTTGATGGCTAAAATTTGATCTATTCTATTCCATTTCTGAACCTAAAAGCATGGGTCCATATAGCAGTGCTTCTTAAACTCTTTCTACTTGAAATCATTTTTACTTGAGAAATGTTTATGTAGTCCATGTAGTGTGCGTGTATATGTGCGTGTGTGCATGCGTGTGTGTGTGTGTGTGTGTGTGTGTGTGTGTGTGTGTGTGTGTTAAGTCCAAGCTAGCTTCCTGGAAGCCTCAGGAACAGCCAGAGTCAGGATAAGTAAAAGTCCTTGGTCTTTAGGGGGAGAAGTGAAAGAAGCAGGCAAACTGCCAGAATCTCAATCTTTCTCCTTCTCATCCTGCCACCATGTGACTCTGGCCAGTCTCACCCCACCCTCTAATCCTTGTCTATGATTATCTTAACACCACAAACATTCACCCAGCATCAACTGTGAGAAAAGCCATTTATCTAAACATATGCTAATAGAGTCATTGTCTCATATCAAATAGGTAATTAGCCTTAAGTATTGGGTTGTTTGATTCAAGTATACCTTTTCATAGTTTCAGCCCTTTACATATGTGTATGTGTGTGTGTGTGTACATATGTATTATATATACATATATATGTGTGTATGTGTATGTATATATACATATATATACATACAAATCAAACTTACTGATAGTAAATTTTAATTGTACAACTCCCACATTTATGTGACTATGGGGGTAATGATTCACAGTTTAAGAAGGTTTGCCATATATTAGTTTGATTGAGTTATGATTGAGGTCAATAATATCTTCCTATAGCCTTACTATGACATAGTTATCTGGACATTCTTCCAAGTGATTAGTATTCCCAGAGAAATGTCTGCTTTGGAAGTTACTTGACACATTTTTTTTCCCCTAGAGGTAAGGCAGGAATGCAGTGGTTCTCTTTCTGTGTCTCTGTTCTCTGTCTTTCTCTCTCCCATCCCCACTGCATCAACTGTGTTCTTGAACATGAAAATTGTTAAACAAAGAGATGGTTTCCTGGAAGTTAGGCTTCCAAAACCATTATCGATATCATGGAATTCCCAAATTTTTCTTCCTCTTCTTCTTCTTTCTTTTTCTCTTCTTCCTCTTCCTCTTTCTTCTTCTTCTTTCTTGTTATTGTTTTTCTCTTTCTTCTTCTTCTTCTTCTTCTTCTTCTTCTTCTTCTTCTTCTTCTTCTTCTTCTTCTTCTTCTTCTTCTTCTCCTTCTCCTTCTTCTTCTTCTTCTTCTTCTTTTTCTTCTTCTTCTTCTTCTTCTTCTTCTTCTTCTTCTTCTTCTTCTTCTTCTTCTTCTTCTTCTTCCTCTTTTCTTCTTTTTCTTCTTTCTTTTTCTTCCTTCTTCCTCCTGTGAATGAGTGGTTTTAACCAAGTGTAAGGAATTCTAGTTGAATAAGGAATCTTAAGTGTCTTGGCCATATCTTTTGTGTGAATTTTTGCTGAGAATATGAGAATGATCTTGCAATTATCTGATGGAATACGAGGAAAGCACAAATATTTGGAAGACTATCCTTTCTTATGAATTAATCAATGAGTACCCTTTATTGTAAGCTTGTTTACCTAGAAACCTGTTAGAATTCTTACAACGTGCTAAGTAAGTGGAATTGAGGAGACAGTGGTTAAATCTAGTTTAGCACTGATTTAATCCTACAACAAATAATGGTTTCCTAGTGATAAAATGATTGGTGTAAACTCAGTGTGGAACATATAAGAAGGAGTTCTCAGAGCCAAGAGGAGAAGCCCACTAGAAATTCTTGGAGCAGGAGACAGATTCATTCCATCTTCCACCTTTGTGCTGGTTGAAGACATTTGGAGGAAGCTAGAGGCAGAAGCTGGCAGAGGCAAATGACTAGCAGCAGGAGCTCTCGGAACCAAGGAGAGATATAGGCCTCTAAGAAAGCTAAACAGGCCCAAGGAAGGAGACAAGACTTGGAAAGAGACAATAAAGGATCCAGACTTTAATCCCTGGCTGCACTTGTGATTACTGAACTGAAATGAAGGCTGCTCCCAGAAGTCCTCCAAGAAACTTGCTCCCAGAGAATATTATATTTTAGAGAAGAATATTATAGAAACCTGGTCAGCTCCTTGGGTAAATACAGTCCTCCTAAAGGAAGGAACAAATATTCTTCTTGGTGTGCCTCTTGTGATGGATCATCCTATACCTGAGAGATTGCAGCATCTCAAGAGTTATATATCAAATGAGACTATTTGGCATAGTGCCTTCTTTATTCTCAGCCTATAAAAACCCCTTAGGGACTTGGAGGATTCAAGTTAGGAAGTTTTATATAGCTTTCCTAGCAATGGCTTCCACTAGAGACTCTGAATAGCTGTGACTATGAGTCCTCCCAGTCAAGGAATTCAGATGTTGGTGCTTCCTTGGAGTGGTGATGATGTATGTTGTACATTATTTGTTTGTTACAGTGGCCATTGTGTTTGTTATGTTTATATTCTTTTTATGAGTTTCCTCTTAAATCAAAGTTCTAAGCAGTAATAAACTTGTACCTTCTTTCTTTAAGACTATGCCTGTTGAAATGCAAATTTGGAACTTAGATTAATCTTATACCAAAGTAGGAGAACAGGCTGTAATATACATTTAGAACTGAATAATATGGACATCTTAGAATACAGAGAAAAATTTTGTGCCATCTATCAATACAGGAATACTCTTCTCTACTTCTTCAACTTCAATCAATTGATTCTCTAGACTTCTCCAGTATGTCTCAGCTGCCTTCTCACTCTGGAAGATCTCTTTTTGCCTACCTTCATTGATGAGTTCCTCACAGAGCCTCCATTTTGAGGAACTAACTTGTCATACTCATTGCACTCTTTTACTAGCTTAGCTATTGACTTTCTAGACTTCTCCACCTTTTTGCCACATTTTTCAGCTCTCTCTTAGGTTTTAACATTATATTAAGTTATATAACATGTAATGTCACATTATGTTTTTTTTTTGTTTGTGTGTATATGTGCTAGACAAAGTGTTTATTACATTATAAGCACTTAATTTATTCTTATTGATTTCAGTTAATACTAGTGGTCAGCAGTATTCCTTGAGTCCCATTGCTTTACCTTGTGTTAGGATGTTGTGTAAGGGCTGAATGTTCATGGCTGTTTTCCTGTCAGTTGCTATGATTGTCTTAGCTCTTTCTGTACAGTTTTTATAGCTGCATTGATTTGAAGGGTGAAGTTAGAGAAGAAGAGTTTCATAGAAATAAAGGACTGTCACGTTGAAGGCCTGTTCTTGCCAGTGTTATTGATACTCAGCACAACATCTTTTATTTCTGGAGATGAGAATGAGATCCTGTTAAAACTGAAAAGCAAAAGCTAGCATAAATCCACTCTCAATTACTCAGGGTAAACAACTGAACACTGACTTCCTTAGGGCTTTAAGAGAAGCTGTGTTGAAAATTGATGTACATACACACACACACACACACACGGGAACACACACACACACACACACACACATATATATATATATATATATATATATATATATATGTATGTATTGAAGTATAGAATATATTACAGCTTCTTTAATATTTTCTACTTGCAACCCCTTTTTATATCACCCAAGGTATATAGTTATGTAAAATAGTTGTACAAATCAAACATCTGATAATAAATCATAATTTTATAGCTCCCACATTCAGTTATGAGACCACATATGGAGTCACAAAACATAGTTTAAGAAGCTGAGGAATATGTAATGAAGTACTATATAAACTATATTTGTTTAACTATATTTCATAACATGTATTTAATTTACATTTTAAAATACACATATATGTATATATGTACATATACTTTCATGGGTACACACATATACATATTATATATGTGTGCATTTTTGTTGTTCCCTTCATTCTCGAAGAGATATCACATATTAGAGTTGAGTTACATTGTGTCTGACTGTGGCTGATCAGAACTATGCAAGCTCAGAATGTTCTGCCCCATGTTGGGCACAAACAGTCCTTGTGAACATTCTTTTACTCTGTACCGCATGATTTTTCTGAATTGTATCATTTCTGCTTTGCATACACACATATGTATGTGTGTGTATGTATATATATGTATATATATGTGTGTGTATATACATATATACACACACACACATATATATATATATATATATATACATATATACATATATATATATATATATACATACATACATATATATATATATATATATATATATATATATATATATATATATATATATATATATATATATATATATATATATATATATATATATATATATATTCTATGTCTGTGTATTTTGATTTGATCCCGAAATAACACTCCTGGGCATATATCGCAAAGAGGTCAAAGACAGAAAAAAATGTCTCATCTAAACAAAAATATTTATAATGGCATGTTTTTGTGACAGTAAAAACTGAATTAAAGTGGATGTTCATCATCTTAGTGAATAACTAACAAAGGTTATAGCATAACTTTCTAAAGATGTTTTTATAGTATGAGATGATGAATATGGAGAATTCAGAGAAAGATGGGAAGACATAAGCCATGTGAGCAGATCCAGAAGGTCAAGTGCCCAATGACGACAATAATGTGGATGAAAATAACTAAGTGGAGGCCAAATGGTTTGTTATTGGAGACACTAATCTTGATAACAGAAGAGAGCAAAAAATTCATTCCTTTTTCCTTAGTGAAGTAGGAGGCTCATGTGTCTATAGCTTATGTGGTTAGATCTAGCTGCTGTTTTGGGTGATTTTACTTAACTGTTTTTATTTGTTCCAAAGGAAGGTTCTAGGTCCACTGAGGCTTACTATATTTGGAATAATTTTGATATAAACACAAAAAAAATCAAAATAGTTATGTAAATGAATAAATAAATAAAAGTTGACAGATTGTATTATGGGATTCCTATAGATAGAAATTTACTCACTTTTGAAGCTAACTAGATAGCACATTCTAAATAGAAAGGTAGGTGGTACAGTGGATAGAGTATCAGGCCTCAAGTCAGGAAGAACCATTCTTTCTTTCTGAGTTCAAATCTGGTCTCTGGCATTTGCCGGCTGTGTGATCATGGATAAGTCACTTAAACCTATTTATTTCAGGTCTTCATCTGTAAAATGAGCTAGAAAAAGAAATGACAAACCACTCTAATATCTTTAAACTCCCAGCGTGCTCATGAAGAGTCAGACAGGACTGAAGCAATTGAACAACAAAAAATAGAAGGGTATTGTGCTCTTAGTAGTTCAACAGACCTAAATGTATCCAGTATTGAGTATCCTTGTTATCTATACCTACTAACATTGGTGAATTCTGAATAATTTTGGGAGCCATTTTTCAAAGATTTAAAATTTCTAGTGGAAACATTCTAGTGAGGTTACTTACCTTACTGTGTTTTAAATTTGTTTTATCAATGTTTTTTGAAGTTGTATATCACACTGATTTCCAGATATGGCCTAATTCTTCCTTCATCTTCTTCTACCACAGAGATCCTTATCTTTTTATAAATACAAATAAAACTCCCAAATAAAACAAAAATTCAGAATAGGTAATTAAATAAATTTAATTAATATACCTACCATATCTGATTGTACATGAAATATTCTACATACCACAGTCTTCTCCTTCTGTGTAGTGGATAGGCAACTCATCTCAGAGCCAGGATAACATGAATTCTGGTTTTAACTATGAGTGATACTAGCTATGTCATGCTGGGAAGGTCACTTAATTCCTTAGTATTCTGCATAACTAAGACTGCAAATTGTGGATTTTCTGTGCCAGTGAAATCACAATTCTCATTCCTTATCCTTATTCCTCCAAAGCAGTAGTGTCCCTGGGTTATTTAAGGACGAAGTAGAATTAATGATTTATAATTTCCCAGAGCCATATATAAACTTAAAATTAGGAGTGGACAAAATGGATCCAAGATCGTCAAGGGTTGAGGAACAATGGGGATGGTGATTTTGCTATGGTAAGCAACTGGGTCAAGAATGTAAAGAGAGAGAAATCATATTTGATGGGTTTGGGAAACATATTGAAATCAACATAGTGGCAATTAATAAATTCTTGTTTATTAAGTTTATTAAGTGAAATTAGAGAGTCAAAGATCATATTAAGAAAGAACTGGTTCAGGGTGGGGAATTAGAGGCAGCTCCTGCTACACTAGGAGTAATGAAGGTCTGAGTTCAAATCCTGATTTAGGTACTTCTTAGTTCTATAATCCTATGCAAATCTCCATGCCTTGTTTTACAGATCTGTAAAATTAAGGATTTCTACTTGATGACATTTAAGTTCAAGATCAATACTCTAAATCTATAGATTTGCATTCTATCAATGAAGGAAAAAAAATGAAAATATAGAAGACTCTATGTTTGAGGGAAATAGATTATTTTGGAGTTCATGGTGATAATTGTAATAGTTTTAAATGATCAAGAGCTCCAAATAGGAATTTTGTGCTTTCTGTATCTGGTCCAATCATTTTAACAAAAGAATTCATCTTTGATAACACCTATGAAACAAGACCAAAGGGTCTTTTGCCACTCTAAATTCACAAAGCTTATATATGCTAGAAGGCCTAGAATACAGATGTGCTGGTATGGCATTCCAGTGGTGATTATTCTAGTATAAATGACATACGAATTTGTAAAGCTTCCCATGAATTTCAGCTGAAAGTGTTTTCTTCCTACTCAAATATTATTATATTTGGTCTGGATTTCTCCTTGGCTTTATGATAATTTACCTTGGTTATCTGGGTAATTATCATATCTCTCTGTTCATATCCCTCACAAACTATCAGATCATAAATCTAAGGTCAAGGAATTCTTACTTAGTCCCAAGCAGCTGGCAAGCATGATATATTGAATATATTGTGGAATATGTTAATGATAATGCAAGCTTATTCATGTGGATACTTCTTAATGTAGATAACTTTATTCTGAGCTATTCTTGACCATATCTATTTCTAAAACAAAATCTAATAACCACAAAGACTTTTATTTAATGCTTTAAGGTTTGAAAAATGCTTTTAAAATATTACATTATTTTATTCTCACTAACCTTGGAAGGAAAGTACTGATATGGTCTACGTTTTACACATAAGGAAACTAAGGCAGATAAAAGATGGGACTTTTTCAGAGTCATACAACTAGTAAGCACCTTAGACAAGATTTGAATTCTGGTCTTCCTAACTCCAGGCCTGAATTCTAGACTATGCCACCCAATTTTCCCTTTAAAAAGTAAGCCTCTCCAAATTTTCCAGTTTTCTTTCTGTACATAAGAGGTTCTGTGTGTATCAGAACTCCTTTGGCAATGAGGTCTATGAACTTCAGAGAATTATGTCTTACATGCATAAAATAAATTTAAGATAACAAAACTACTATTTATTGAAATATATTTTCTTATCTCTAAGTCATTATATTAATATGCTTATCAACCCATCATCTTACATATACATATGTATGTATATATGCAGATTTACATAAATGCACTATATATACATATATTACATATATGTATATATATGTATACATTTACATATATACACATATGCATATATATAATTATAAATCACACAATGGATTAGACAGCTGGAGCTATAGTTAGGAAGATCTGGATGCAAATCCAACTTTACTGTTTTGTGACCCTAAGTAAGTCACTTAATCTGCCTCAGTTCATTCCTATAAAATGATGTTAATAATACCATCTGCCTCTTAAGAGTTGTTGTGAAGATAGAATTAAGATATTTGTTGTTATGGACCATAACTCTGTACTTGAAACAAGGATTCTTACAAGGTGCTAACTCAGTGCAATTGACAAGACAATGGTTATCTTGTTTAGCATGGTGATTAATAGTTCTCTAGTTCAGTATGATAGATTTAATCTTACACCAAATAATGGTTCCCTAATGATAGAGTGATGGGTTTGTACTCAGTATACTGTAAATGATCTAATTATAATAGAGCATATAAACTGGAACAAACTCAACCAGGGTCAGACTTGGAGAAGACAGAGGACTGGAGGCAGGAGCTCAAGCTCTCAGAGCCAAGAAGAGAGATTCACTCCATCTCACACCACTGTGGTGGCTGGCCTGTCCTTCTGCATTTCCTCCACGGAGACCAAGCTAGCCTGGGCCCCATGCAAGAAGACAATAAAGACTTTTGGACTTTAACTGTTATCATGGTGATTACCCTGCTGAAATGAAAGCTGGTCTAGAGACCTCCAGAAAACCAACTAGAAACTACATTTGTAAAGCATTTTGCAAACTTTAAAGTGATGCATTATTATTATTATTATATTTCCATCAGGAAAGAAGGAAACAGACCTTAAGTACTAATCACTGTAGCAAACACTTTATAATTTAATTTTCCCAACAACTCTTGGAGGTAGGTGTTGTTTTATTCTTCACTGTACAATTGAGAAAACTGAGACAGAGATTGTGACTAGCCCATGTAGCTGTTATGGATCTGAGATATGTTTGAAGTCAAATTTTTTATGCTTCAGACCCAATGCTCTATCCACTTTGAGATCTGGGTGTTTCTTAATATCTGATTGCTAGAATAATATAAGTTACTATTTACTTACTAGGTGTCACCTCTTTCACCTTGGCTTCCACTCTGTCCCCATTATTGCAGAAAGATATGATGCATGCAGGGCTGCAGTTTTCTTTGGTTCACATAGTAGATACTTAATAAATATTTTTTAAATTAAATTGAAAATATTTCTCTTTCGATATCTAGGAAATAATATAGCATCACAACATCTCTTTAGGGTTGTGTGAAGCTGATTTTTTTTTCTGCTCTACTCTGAAAATTCACTAGAAACACAGAGTATAAAAAGACATGTTTCTTCACTGGGTTTTGCCAACTGCTAAAATGAAATCACCAGTTATTTCTCTACAGAAATAACTTCTAAAGGGATTGCCTCCTTGCTGATGAATAATGATGTTAAGAGGGGAGGAGCAATATGTGCTTGGATCAGGGGCATCTTGAGATTTACTATATAGCAAAAGTTATAATAACCACTGGAGATTTGCAACAATAAAGAAATGCTATTTTATGGGCTTACTTTTCCTTTGCCTGGTTACTGATACCTTTCACAAGATTTTCAAAAGAACACAGAACTGAATTTTTTTGCAATTGAAAGTTTTCTCAGATTACCTTGTTATCTTACCTTGCTTTACAATAATATGTATATTGCAAATAGTAATGTCTCTTCCTATGGCCCAGAAAATAATGTTATTAGTTCTACAGGTCATCATAGCCAGAGATGGAAATTCTTTTTTCCAGTTGTGTCATATTTATAATTAAATATTTTCAAAGAATGACAATTTAAGACAGTTGATAGAGAGTTCTCTGGAAATAAGAAAATATAAAGTTCAAACTCTTGCAATGATGCAAATTTGTTTTGTTACCTGGGGGAAGTCACATCATTTCTTAACTTTTCAGGTCACTATCTCTAAAACTATAAGATTCAGAACAATAGTAGATGGAGTTTTCTAATCTATAATGAAACTATGTCTTCTCTCCTTTTACCCTGAAATATCTTAAAATCTGCTCCCCATTTTCTTTAAACAAATTTTATTTAGTTATCATGAACTTAAAATGTCAGAAAACATGAATATTTTAACATAAAAACCATGGAACTCTGCCCTTTTATTTCACAATTATTTTACAGTGAATATTAAACTAATTAAAGTAACAAAACTGTCCAGCTTGTTTATTTTGTCTTCTGGATTTCCTGCGGTTGTATTTTAATACCTTTTTTTCTTTCCCAAAGCACTTCTCAATACATAATCAACCCCCATACATAGAATATTACAGATTTTTACTTAGCATAAAGAAATTCATCTGTGATCATTAGTTTGCTCTAATCCATATAACTAACTTACTAGACTCTGTGGTCATTAGTCTTGTAATAGCTGAATGAATACAAGTGACAAAGACCAGAATCAATAAACAGACACCAGGAAGTAATGATTTTACAATATCCCAGATCTACAGAAAACAGTTTCTCTCCAGAGTGTACAGTTTTGAATCGAAAAAGCTACTTTAATTTATTTTTCAACAAAGTGTCAGTAATAAACACATCTTTTGTGTATGTAGCATCTCTGATCCTGACTTTTAGGGGCCCACAGGACACATAATCTGTACATAAACATCTCTTCCTGCTATAATTATTTAACTATTCTTTGCTTGGAACCTCCCAACTGAGGGAAAAACCCTAAGAAATCCATGTGACTTTGGAATAGCTTTCTTTCAGGAACATTTTCTTTGCATATAATGCTTTAAGGTTTATAGAGCACGGTCCCCAGAACAACCTCAATGAAATTGATAGTGCAAGTATTATAAGCTTCATTTCATAGATGAAGAAACTGAGGGTCATTGAACTGAAATGATTTGCCCATCATCCCATAGTGAAAGCCTCAGGGATGGCATAGAGACATCATCGTTCTCTAAGGTCTCTTTTTCTAAGTCTATTGCCCTCCCCCATTCACAGCATATGCTCCTGACATTTTCATTGACAGTTGTTCATGCCAGAAGGCTTTTCTTCCTCATTTCTGCTCCCTGTCTTCTATTAAATTCTGGCCAAAATCCTATCTTCTTGCATAAAAAACTGTATCAATTTCCATAATCTCTAGTGCCTCCCCTTCTTTATTTTTTTCCAAAGTATCCTGTTTGTACAGTTGTTTACGTGCAGTTTATCCCTCTAGACGAAGAGCTTAGTGCCTTGAACACAATAGGTCTATTTTTATGTAACTCCTCTATACTTTTTTTCTACCCAGCTTTCCTACCTTTTCCTCTAAGCCTTTTTCAGATAGTTCAGTCTATTTTTGAAAAGAAAACATTTAGAATCAATTGGTAAGTGATTACAAACCATTAGCTTCTTGTCATGCTAATTAGAAGTCATTCCCAGCTGACCACCTTAAAAGTGTTATCCTGGTTTTATGAAATAACCTTGGTTGCTGAACTCAAAGCAATAGATGAAAGGAAATGCATCTTAATTGAATATACATAATAGCTAAAATCCTGTAAAACTAAAGTGGAATAAAACCCTATAATTTGAAATGCAGTAGGCAGTCATCAGCATTAGACTGTCACCACAAAGCTGGCTGGCTAAATTCCAGTAATGCCAAATAGCTAGGCAGAGTTTCCAAGGGAACAAGCCAAGGCTACTCTATTTCTCAAATCTTAGACATATTCCGGTTACTGGATAGGTTACAAGAAACTGCGCTTTGAGTTAGTCCAATCCCACTTGTCAAGTCAAGACACAGAGCCAGACTTGCTCTGTCATTTTTTAGCCAGGGAATACAAAGTTAGGGAAGGGAAGGGAAGGAAAACTGGTCTTTGAGTAAAGCTGTCTTCCTCTAAGTACTTAACACCTGCACTTAACACTTGATAAGTGAAGCACTGAACGAGGATTACCGTCATTCCTCTGCCTTTGTTTGGAAAAGGAGAGGATTATTTTCAACCACTCTTCCTTTCACCTTTTTCTTGAGTAGCAGGAGGAATGCCACTACAAGAGCTTTTCTCTAGCTCTGGCATGCAAGGTATTTGTAGCATTTTTGAGCAGTGGTGGAGTCCTCCTGTACTCTCATATATATACCCTAAGGATTTAACTAATGTAAGTATGACTTGTAAATGAATGAATAAAAGAAAGAATGAATAAAAATTCTTTAATTAAGTGCTTAGAAAATAGAAGGCAGTATGCTACTGTCTGGCTTTACAAATATAAAAGTATTCTTCTCTTCAGAGAGCTGACATTCTTTTTTCAAAAATTTGTTTTATTTTCGAGTCAGAAAACAAAACAAGGATATTCATAACACAGTATAATAAAAAATGATTATACATAAAATTGAAAATATATCATGTGCAACTTGCTATTTCCTTAAATATACTACAAATTTATCTAGTAATATCTATCATTAAACACACACACATATATATATATGCACACATACAATATATACACATATTATGTGTATATGTATATGCATATATGCTTATACAAAACCATGCAAACACAGAAAATACATATATATATACATACACTGTGTGTGTATATATATGTGTATAATTCTATACATCTATTTATCAGTTCTGGATGTGGATAGCATTTCTCTTTATATGTTCTTTATTTTTAATTTGTGTAGTTATAGAAGTTAAAAATGACTTAATCACTCCAAATTATTCTTAATGCAATATATATACTGTATACAATGTTCTCTACTCACTTTTATTTTCATCATTTTGTATATTTGTTTCCTTAGCTTTTTAAGACCAATGACTTCATTATTTCTTTAGAGCGCTTACATTTTAATGGATGAGAAGTAGTGAGCAGAGAAGGATACTTTGTCCTGAGGAATCACAGAAATGAGAGAAGCCATAGTTGAAAATGAGAGTGGTATGGGTAGACAATAGTTTATCTGAAAAGCATCTAGGGTTTTATTGGATTGCAAATGGCTTTAGCAGATTTAGTGATTCAGTGAAAGTCAATATTGTGTTAGAGCAGTCCCTTCCCTTCCCACCCCCATGCCATCCTAGTTAATTTAGGCTATATTATGATGGCTATATGGTTCCCAAGCCAGGACTAAACAGCTAATTGTCCCACTGCACTCTTTTGTACACAACTATAATATGTCTAGTTTTTTACTTCACATTTTAAGAAGGGCATTGATAAACTGAAGAATGTCCAGAGGAGAACAAATATAATGTAGTAGGATATGGACACCATACATTTGAGGCTTTACTGAAGCAGCTTGGAATACCTGGCCTGGAGAACAGAGGATTTAGGGGAGCTGTCAGAGTTGCTTTTAACATTAGAAAAGCATTCAAATGAAAAAGTGTGATTCTGCAAGTCTGCATTGGCTCTGGTGGTCAGGCCCTTGAGCAATGACAGTGGTTTGGTAGATTTTCATTCTGTGTTAGAAAGAGACTCAGAAAAGAGGCCAGAAAAAGCACTGGTTTATAGGAGATACTAAATTTGAAATTTTATAGAGTATAATCAAGGAAGATCATGACTGGGCTCTGAGCCAGTGTCATATGAGGTATAGGTCATATGTGATATATGTGAGATTGAAGTCATTCTGAATGTTTAGCCTGGAAAGAAGATTCAAAATGAATATGGGTATAAAGAAGCAAATTAAAACATAAAGTCAGAGAGAAAACTAAAACTAAAACAAAATAGAAACCATCCTATCCATTAGAAGTTGATGGGTTCCCTCTTCTTGGATATCTTCAGTTAGAGTCTCAATGTCTCTTGCTGGGCATAAGAATGGGGAGCTCTTTCAGGTATGACTACAACTATGACATTGAGGTCTTTTCTAAAACTCAAGTTCTGTGATCCTCCTGGATTCATTATTGCTGGAAACTTGGCATGGAACCTAATTAGACCAGGTCATCCTAAGATCTGTTCATGAGAACTAAAGGGATAATAAACAAATAATTAAGCAAAAAAAAATTGTCAGTATTTCTATAACCAGCTATTTTGTCACCAATGACAGTATGGTGGTAGAGAGCCTCTGCATTTGGACTCAGTCTCCAAGATAAGGAAATAAAAGCAGCTCTAAAAAGACTAAAGATAAATAAAAACAGCCAACCTGAAACAAATATGATTAGAAGAAATTTTGTTATAAGTAACATGTGTGGGCTGGCATCAAGGGACTGCTTTTCTTGAGAGTTTGGGGACATTATATGATTGCTTAAGACCCTCCATGACTGATGCTGAAATAAGATAATAGTAGCTTGGCATTTGCAAATATTCAAATCTTCCTTCAAGCATTCAAAGTAATCCTGAAAATCTCGGTGAAGAGTTATAGAGAAGATCAAGCTGACACTATTTAGCATTTTTTGTGAAAACAAACAAACAAATATAAAACAAACATTCATATTGAATTATGATGTTAATCCACATGGATTGCTTTATTCATGGGCAAGCAAGCAAGATGAAAATAAGTAATACCCAATATTACGGCTCTAAATAGATTTTTATTGACCCAATAGTTAATAATGTGAATTTTCTGTTGACATAGTATCTTACTTCCAAAGGTTTTGGGGTGTAGAGTGTGAGAAAGCAAATAGCTTGCTATATTTGTCTAAATGTAGGCTGCTCCCGAATATAGGCCACATCTCAAAATATGTCTTAAAAGCAAACATGGTGATATATACTAAAAAATAAAACTAATGCTGATTATAGACTATGTGCAGATTTTATATGTCAGATTTTTTGGGGGGGTAGGAAGAAGAATGGGAATAAATCTTTCATTTATTTAAACATTTATTTTTGTACCAGGCTTGCAATTTTATTTGAGTAGATTATAAATTTCCTCTACACTAAATATTCTTATCCTTTTTGTTAAAATGGATCCCATTGACAGCCTGCTGGACGCCTTTTCAGAATAATTTTGAAAGCCATAAAATAAAATATATATGATTACAAAAGGAAACCAATTTTATTGAAAAATGGTCATCAAAAAAGAAAATTCAAAAACTCCAGGTTGAGAATTTCTACACTACACCAATATGCTTTGTAATATGTAGTTTTAGAGAGTGTTCTGTAAACACAGAAAGGTTATCCTTGCCTTAGATCCCCTGGCCACTCTGATACTGATACCTGCATTCAGGTTTTCCTGTCTCTGGATATAATTCTATTTATTATACCATTTATCCCATTTTTTGACAAATAAAACAAAAGTTATTTTGCAAAGGTGATACCTTTAACAAATAGCACTTTAAATTACTTTTCTTGAAGGGGAATAGAAGTGAGCAACCAATCACTGATGCAATCAATAACAAGTATTCTGTAGATATCCTATTCACTTCTTTTAAAAAATTTTATTAATTCACAATAAGGGAGCAATTAATACTTTCAGAAAACTTGACTCCTGTTTTTTATATTTTAGTTTCATGTGTAATATCTTTAATGAACTTATGTAATATTGTGCTTTATAATTATCGTTTTCCTCTTAACCTATATAAACTACATGAAAGCAGCTACTGCACTAAGTAACTCCTTTAGACTCTAGAACACAGTTCTTTCTACCATCTTGGTGCCTAATTTATGCATATTGACTGTTTTTGAATCTATATTTCAGTGTAGAAAGCATGACCTATATTTCTATAACTCCTTTCAGTCAGTCTACTCCCAGTACATTTAATAGTTTTTAGGTAGAACTCTCCTGCTCAGAGGTAGACTAAATGGCATTAGCTGTTTAAAAACTTCTGCCAATTCTGTGTCAGACTATATAAAAGGTCCTATATAAAGCTGTTAGACAGGCAAAATGTAATTTTAAAAAACCAAAGTAAGGTGGGGCTTCCTGAACACCATAACACCCTTAACTTCTCCAAAAATAGCAAGGGATTTTTCAAAGTCACAAGTGGAAAAAAATGAAAAGATCACTAGGTTTATAATGAGAAGACTAGGCCTTGAAATCTCAGTTTCAGAATTTAATATCTGTGTGCCTTTGGTCAAATCAGTCAATTCACAAGCATTTATTATACACTTATTTTGTGCCATGCATTTAACCTTATTACATCTCACTTTATTCATTAAAATGAAGGGCTTTGAATAGAACAACTTCTAAGGTTCTTTATTATCTTTTGTTCTTGTTCTCTAAATTATGAGGGTGAGAGTGGGAACAATATGTAATTTTTTTTCCTCCACCACCATTCATCATGGAACAAAGGTCTCCTGAAGTATATATTAGAATTAAAAGACTTTTAGTGCAAAGACAGTGACAGACTTTAAAAGCATTCCTGAGGCCACCAAAAGGGATGGAGATGTTTGGCTATAGCAACCCTGAAAGATATTCTTCAAAAGAGTGAGAAGTCACTATTTTTTGGATAGAAGAAGGAATTACAATAGTAAATTCTTGGGTCATTGAATTTTGGCAGATTTGCTTAAGGAAACAAAGCAATATATGAAAGGAATTAGAACTCTGAAACCTTAGATGGCACAATGAAGAGAACTCTGGTTCTGGAGTCAGGAAGATCTGAATTCCAAACACATTACCAGTGTGATTCTGGGAAAGTCATTTAACCTCCTCTGACTGCTTCATTTTCTATATCTGTAAAATGAAGATAATAATAATATTTACAGAGTTCAATCAAATCAACAAATAAGGAAATATCTTAGCACAGTGCCTATCATAACCACACACTTGTGTGTGTATCTATATTTGCACATATACCAGTACATATTATGTGTCTGTATGTGTAAGTGTGTGCTAAATGTTTATTCCTTTCCTTTTTGACATTGTTTACCCTGCTGTTCTCAGGAATTAAATCTGTCTAAGGAACAGAATTACTGAAAAGAAAGATATCTCTTTCCTGACCTACTATTCTTCTGTCTCATGGCTCATGGCTATATTATGTTAGCTTTTAAATTAGAGTAAACAGTATTAAGAAAGCTGGACATCAAAATTACTTTTCCCCCTGTTGGAAAAATTATGAATTATTTTGACACTCAAGAGGTATAAACTGATGATTACTGAGAGCTATGTCATCAACTGATCGAGAACTGAAAAAATAATTTCAAAACGAATTCCTTAAACTGATTGCTCCTTTTTGACTTTTAGGCTTATCACATATACCAGTTGTGGTGGCCCATGAGAAAGCTTAATTTCTTAGTTATACTGATTGACAGTAATCTTATCGAAAGAAAAAGCATTTAAAATTATTCCAAGCTTCAAAGAAGTCATGTTGAATTGAAAGCCCTTCTGTCAAGGTCTATTTGCTTATGGGGAAAATATTCTTTGAAAAATCCTTTCTCTAATTTCCATTCAAATGACCACTGTAAGTTTTCATGTTTTAAGTTACAGGAGTTATGAGGAAAGAATCATCAAATGAGTGATATGAGAAGAAAATTTTAGATGTCGTAAATGATGGACATATTCTAATGATTAATAATTTATCTTAAGCAGATGCCCACGTCTGATTTGTTTAAGAAAACCACATGTACATATTACCTATGAGCTTGTGGCATCCCAGGTTAAACACACATATATGCACAAGCACAAGCATATCTTAATACATATCCACATACATATTCATGAGCATACACATAGATTCTTCAAAACCTTGAACATATGTTTTCTCCTAATTATTTTAATGGTGTTCTTCAGCCTCCTTTTGAAAGGGCATTGGCAAGATAACTTGGACCATTACTTGACACACGTTATTTATTGGCAAGTTCTACGTAACTCCTTTCACATATTGTTTTGTTTCCTTAAACAAATCTGTCAATATTCATAGACTTCAACAAATTAGAGCTGGGAAAGAGCCTGCTTAGTCTGATCCAGACTTTCCTCTCATCTTTGCCAAGGCTCTGTATACCACCTCCCTCATTATCTTTTGCCCAGTTTTCCCTTTACTATTAATAGCATAGTGTATTGGGGTATTTGCATACAAAATCACTGTTCTTAAGCAATGCTGCCAATTTTATAATTTCACTATTTTCTCATTTAGGTTTTTTTTTTGTTTGTTTGTTTTCAATTCCGCAATATCTATTTATCTGGAATTAACAAGTATATCTTATATTCTAGTTATTTAGATACATGCTGGAGAGACAAAAATGATAAATAAAATTCATTACTTTCAAAAAACTTACATTCTACCAGGGAGTGGGGTAGAAGAATAAAGTCTATAGATTTTTATTCTATTGAAATGTAACTGCCAAAGTAGTTTTCCTTCAATTTCCTTTAAAACATGATTTAATGAAGATCATAGCCATGTTGAAGTTTGTCCAAGTTACTCTGAAATCCTCAAAAAAATAGAAAGACTTGTCCTTCTAAGTTCAAATCTGATCTCAGATTTTACTAGCTGTGCTACCTTGGATAAGCCATTTAACTCTGTTTTCCTTAAGTTCTTCATCAGTGATACAATTTAGAAAAGGAAATGATAAATTGATGGAGTATCTTTGTCAAAATCTCAAATAAGGGTCTTTGGACATGACTGATTAAAAAAAAACTATAATAACATATTTTTTGAAACTTTTTTCTAAGGTAGCTTCAACTATGAGGTGATTCTCAGGATATCAAAGGCTTAAAATTGATAATTACAGTGTAATCAAGAACCCAAATCCCACAAAGCTCCAGGGGAAAGAAGGATGATAGGGAATGGCTTTTTATAGAAGATGGAGTTTTAGATGTGACTTGCAGGCCGGAAAGTCAGGAGATTGGGATGAAGATGAGAAGTGAGAAATTAAATTCTGGAAGCGATAGTGGAATTTACTGAACAAACAGAGAGTTTGGGGAGAAGTAAAAATTTGGTAAGAACTGACTTTAGGAAGATCACTATGACAACTGAGTAAAGATGTCAGCTGTCTATAAACCATGATTAATTATCTATAATCTCATTAATTTATTAATCTTATTAACTTATTTGTGACTCATCTGATCACAGATTACCTTAATTTGTAAATAAAAAGAACTTCAGAAATCATTTAATATAATCTCTCACTGGACAGGAATTTCCTCTCCGGAATCAATTTTGTCTTTCTTGGAGACAACTAAAACGGGGGACCTTACATGTTCTAAAGATGATTGTCCATTTTTAGATAACCCTTCATACTGTAAATGTACCTTTACACCAAGAGTAGGTGTGAGTTTCTGAAAATTCCACTTATCCTATTCCAAAGGTAAATTTTGATGGTTGTTTTCACTGTCACTTTTATATAATAAATAACATTTTCAATACCGAGATGTACCTTGGCATAGCAAACCTAAGGAGTGATCTTAGAGTCATGAAGACCTGCAATCAAGTTCACTTTCTGAAGCATTAGTCATGTGATAATGGATATGTCAATTGAACACTCAGTATGTTAAACACTCAGTAATTCTCTAAGACTCCCACTTTGAGATGATTTTCCAACTTGCATCTTTGAGGAGAGTTTTCATACCAGACCTTTTCTACACAGATGATAGAGGGTCTAGAAAATGGACCCACCTTGAAATGATTCTGATGGATTATATTTATTCATTTTATATTTTGTAACAGAGATATTTGTATTTAGTTTACAGAGTCCCTGGGAAGGACTTGTCAAATTCTTTGGCTGATATAGCCTCTACTTTGAGGTTGAAACTTAATATTCTAATTGTTTTTTCAATATTGTATCAAAACATTTTGCATGTCGATTTTCCATTTCAATTTTTCCATAAAAGTTATTCATTTCAATAATTTAATTGAAAAAAATTAAAGGGACAAATATTGGGGTTTGAATTAATTTTACTGAAGTATCTTTCTTTTGAAAACATTAGTTTTTTTGTTATGTACCAGAACTTTGAACTTGAAATAAAGGATTGAAACAAGGTGCTAAGTCAGTGGAATTGATAGAGACAATGGTTATTTACCATGGTATTTAACAGTTCTCTAGTTCAGCACATGCACTTACTACTTACTAGAGTTCTACAAGATTCACACCTTTAAAAGAGCATATATAGGCTAGGGAGCCTCAACCAGGATTCAGTCCGGGATATTAAGAAGCCAGAGAAGGCAGGCAAGACCCCAAGTTCTCAGAACCAAGACTACAGAAGGCTTCTAAGAAAGCTAACTGGGCCACAGGAAAGGAGACAAGACTTGAAAAGAGACAATAAAGGATTTGGACTTTAATCCCTGGCTGCACTTGTGGTGATTACTGAACTGAAATGAAGGCTGTCTCCAGAGACCCCAAGGAAACCCCATCAAAAGAAGATTACATTTTAGAGAAGAATATTACATTTTTTGAAGAAGGACTCAACATTATTTTAAAGTTAGTGTCCTAGTATCACCTATGGAGCAGCTGAAACTATGCTGATTACTCTCCATGTTATCACATGAGTTGATCATCATCAGCCGTTTTTTTTTTTGACATTTTATTTGTACTAAAAGCAGATGTTCAAATTCTTGGTGTTGACATCTGTCA
The DNA here is from genome assembly GCF_048593235.1 of Sminthopsis crassicaudata. Classification (NCBI taxonomy): domain Eukaryota; kingdom Metazoa; phylum Chordata; class Mammalia; order Dasyuromorphia; family Dasyuridae; genus Sminthopsis; species Sminthopsis crassicaudata. Next base: position 108,622,507 of record NC_133622.1, read on the forward strand.
CCAAAACAAAACAAAACAAACAACAAACAAACCAAAAACTAAAACTATATTCTTGGAGCACAGCTATAATATGATGTTTGATGCTTATATTGCATGGCCTTTCATTTTGTGCAGATTAAGCCTCCAATAGATTATTATTATTATTTAGTTTGCTTGTTTTACAGAACTCTGTAGTTAATTACATACAACTTCTATTTATCTTCTGTGGTGAGAAATGTTTGCAGCAGTCAGCATATATTATGGGCTAGGAGAGAGAAAAAAGAAACAACATTATCACTTGAAAGCTTGATTCTTCTACATGCTAGCCATATTCTGCTTATTCCTTTTTATTCCACTCATTTAATCTCATTCTATTAATTTATAAGTACTATGTGAAAAACAAATTTGTAAAAAACATGAACCCACTTTTAAAGTTGTTTAACATTTGGTAGTGACAAGGAGACAAGAACAGAAACATCTTAATACAATATACCAGCATCTTTCTGTATATAACTATTTATATCAACATCTTTATATTTGTAAAAATATATATATATATATATGTATACACAGTAATTATATCTATAAATCCATATCATATGAATGTCATATCTATTCACACACAAAGTCCAGTCTAGGTATAAATTTCAAGTGTAATAGAGACTGATTCTGAATTTTATGAATAAATTTCATTCTCTCCCGAATTAATCAATCAACAAACAAACGTGAGTAGAATTTTCCTATAATCTCACCACAATGTGTAGACAGTCCTCATTCATTTTGAAGAGATCATATAAAATTTAATCATTGGATGAGAGGCAGATGACACACACAAAGTAATCTTTTTGTGAGTGGTTGGCAGATCAAATCACACTAATTGGACTAGATATAAAATGAATAAACCAGCAGGAATTGAGGAATGCCATGGAACAGTTTGAAAATAGTGACTGCAGGCTTGTAAGGAACTATTTGGAGTACAGGATAGAGAGGGAGAAGGCTAAATTGAGCTCAGAAGATCTAGAGTTTTCATCAGAGAAAACAGAGTTCATAATAAAGTTTACTGGGAGTAGGAGTAAGAGTTAAAAGGTGATCAAGCAGCAATTTTGAGATATATGTGCCTAAGTAGTAACCTTATGACCATTACAATGCTTGGACATGCTGCAGGACATCAACTGATTGGTCTAGTCCAAGAGCAGCTGAGGCTGGTGAGAAGCCAGCAGTGTATTAACTCAAATCAACTGGGGACACATCTTATCAGAGACAAGCTCCATCCAATGGAGATTCCAGAATAATTCTGCTTTCTCGGGTTTTCTTGAGGCTCTTATTTTGATCTTTTACTTGCTTTAACTTCCTTAGAATTTGTCTTACTGATCTTTGCCCCTGAGCCACCTCAATGATTAGTGACATTTAGAGAACTATCAAAACTAAAAAAAATTTCAGAAAAGATCACATAAGAAGTCTTGCGTCCAGAATCAGAGCTGTTTGGAGGATGAATGTACCTTAAGATTGACTTTTTGTGACCTTGTGCCTCCCAGGGGACAGATAGAAAGCTCTCCTCTTAGACTTTGGTTTATGCATTTTAAAGGCAGAAGTATTACTTTATATGAAGTGTAACTTGCATTAGTTTACTAGGAGTAAGTAGTCTAAAACACTCAAGGATTCTGTAGGGATAATAATGGGCATTATAACTAATCTATTTTAAAAATGTAATTCCTAAAGACATTTTGCAATTAAAATATGTATTTTCACAATGGAAGCAAACAGGGTAAAAAGGTGTATAAGGTATTTCTACAAGATTATATCCTGCACTCTATTGCAAGAGAACATATTCTCCCTCATTTCATAGTTTATCTGCCACAAATAAGCTTCCTCCCTTCCTCCTTCCCTCCCTCCCTTCCTCCTTCTCTTCTTCCCTCTCTCCTTCCTTCCTTCCTTCTTTCCTTCCTGCTTCTTTTTATTCCTTTTCTTTCTTTCCCTCTATCTCTCCTTCCCTTCTTTTTTTTTCCCCTTTCACTTTTGTAATTGTATTCTAGAGGTCTTGGGGAGAGGAGAGGTTTCTGAGACTTCTCACAGCCAGTAGATCAATATTTTGATATGTTCTTATTTGAAGTGTATAGCACTTTTTAACAATGCTGATCTCTTGGCTCGAAGCCCAGAGGAAGTTTCAGAAAAGGGGACCAGGGTGTCTTGGTTCATTCTATTAAATAAAACTCTGTTTTTTTTTTTTGTTTTTTTTTTTTCAAAATTATCAATGTCCTTCTTAACAGACTAGCAGGTTATTAGATATTCAATGAGGCACAGTCCAACAAAATTCCATGAATGATATTCTATCTATGTAAACATTGTCATTAGAATAAGCTTGAGTTGAATTGCTATTAACAACTGTACAGCTGTCCTACACCATTTGACATCTACCCAAGAAATGCATCTTGGCGCCAATGAGAATTCTTTGCCATGCAGATTAATACTTAAAATGTGTGGGAAATGCAGTGGAATCACTGCTTCATTGTATCCAATGTTGACAAAATAAGTATTGAGTTTTCTTTTCAAATACTTATATTGATTTTTCCCCTATTCCTCCCTTCCCCACTCCCCTTTTATAATACTTTTATAACAACCCTAAATAAGTTGCAAGGAAGTGCCACTTTTGCATACCCAAATGTGTTTTTTTTTTTTTTTTAACTTCCACAGCCAAAAAATATTAGTGTTTCTTTTCTGAAATAGTTGATCTATTATGCTGTATGATACAATGTTTGGAGAATGTAAATGAATTTGCCCCATTTGCTTTGTTCATTAGTGAATAATCAACTATCAGATTTATCAAAATAAATAGATCAAATTCCTATTAAAAATATTTAAAAATTTCAAATCCAAAGCCTTAGCATCAGCCTAAGAGGTCACTTGAATGCCTAGGGGGTTATTAAATATCTACTTGAAGCCCTCTGAACCTGGGGATCATCCCATTTCTATTTTGGGAGAATTCTCATAGCCAGACTATTCCTCTTTAAATTCTCAATGATGAGGAAGAGGATGATAGCATTTGCATATTGCTTTATGATTTGAAAATCATTTTAATATATAATCACAGTAATTTCTAGAAAGTAGGTACTATTAGTATCTTAATTTTATAGATAAACAAACTAAGGCAGATAGCTACTAACTGACATATATAAAGACAGAGCTAGGAGGTGAATTCAGGATTTCTTCATTAGAGTTTCAGCATTTTATTCACAGGGCCACCTCAGAATCTTGATGATATTTGTCTGAGTTCCTGCCTTTAACCTCATCTATTCAGATCTCAAATTCTATGATAAGTGTGAAAACCTTAGTGATAAGTCTCTGAATTCATGGCTTATCATGAATCCTATTCTCAAAATGTTTTTAGCTCATTAGAAACCTCAAGCATAGGCCCCAACTTGTGCTCTGGTAGAGAGCACTGGATTCTTTGGAGAATGTAGCGTTACTCCTATGTTATAATGAAACATCCAAGTGACAATTTAATAGAAATCTTAAATTGAGTAAAAATTGGCCTTTCAGGAACTTTTATCTTAGATGGGGTCAATTACAAGTCATGAATTTTAGTAATTAGTGACATAAGCCTTTCTGAGACTTCTTTTCCCTCAGATTAAACATGAACTTAAAAAAAAAAAAATTGATTATATATGTGTTGTGGCTTTAAGTCATTCACTATTCTAGTTGTCATTCTCCAAGTATATGCCAGTTTGTTCATGGTTTTCATAAAATTTGGTACCTCAACCTGAATACAATGTTCCAGCTATGCTGACTCTGACTAGGGCAGTTAATGGAGAATTATTGCATGATTTCATTGCTAATATTATAAAAGAGAAAATTAAAATTCAGATTTTAATAAATTAATTTTATTTAAATAATTTATGTTTTAATGTGTCATTTTTTCCTAATTGGGAATCAATAAAATGGGTCTTTTAATTTCAATTCTGATCATGGCTTTAATATTTTTTTCAATATTGAATAATAATCTTTTAATGATGTATAATAATTCTTAGCTGTAGGATCTTGTTTTAATCTTCACAATTTTAAAGATTTTATTTAATTTATTTTGGCGTCTCACTGAAATGTTCAAAGAACTTAAGACATTTTGATTGAAGATCAATTTAATTGATAAATATTTTGTTTTAACAAAACATCATCATTACTTCTGTTCATAATTTGTAATTACATAGAGTTAGAAAGGAGAAAGGACTTTCTTTTTCCCCCCTGAGATAACTGGGGTTAAGTGACTTGCCCAGGGTCACACAGCTAAGAACTATTAGGTATCTGAAGCCGGATTTGAACTCAGGTCCTTGTGACTTCAGGGTTAGCTCTCTATCCACTACACCATCTAGTTGCCCCTAGAAAGGGCTTTCAAAGTCATTGAGCTAATTATTTCATTTACTGATGAGAATACTGAAGCCTAGAAATAAATGTTAATTGATTGAGGTTACACAAGTTCTAAGTGGCAGGGACAGGATTTGAATTGAACTCTAAATCACTGTTCTTACTAATTTGGAATTCACATTATCAACAGTATAATATCCTGAATTTAAAATGAAAACAGCCAATAGATTATAGAATTTTAGAATTGGGAGGTACCTCAATGGTCATCAGATCCAAACCACAGCTCCTTATCATCATCATCATCATCATCATCATCATCATCATCCTCATGTCTATAGAATACATTGCAGGAGAGTATCTAGCCTCTATTTAAATAAATCCAATAATGGAGAATACCTACCACAGCAGTCCATTTTAGCTTTAAATAACTCTCTGGGTTTGGAAGTTTTTCTTTTTCTCAAAACAAATTTACATCTTTGAAATTTCAGCACATTCTCCTGCTGTACTGCTAAGTTTGAACAAGTCTGAGCTGCCTTCCAAATGACAACTGTTCAATTACTTGAATATATCTTCTCCAGGTAAATTCCATCAACTGATTCTTAGAACTTTGAGGTCTTTTCACCTTCCTTTTCATCTTTTTCTAGATAATCCAGTTTTTCAATCTCCTTCCTAAACAGTTGCACTTTGAACTGATCATATTACTTGAAATGAGATCTAACCAGGATAGGGTATTCAGAATACTTAGACTGGTTGTATTTGTGTTTTACTAAAACTTATCATTACTAATTGGTAGTTCTCTCAAGAATCTTAATCCTTTAAGTTTGTTTAACATAGATAAGCCAAGTTGCAAAACATCTGTTGGATACAGATGGCTCCAGAGGAAAAAATGAAGTGACTTTACACAGTCCTCCCTCACTTTAATCCAATTCACTTGCAAATCATGGCATCACCTTCCTGATATCCAGGACAAAGGACAAACCACACCTTGTGAGCAGTATGAGCTGCTCCATTGGGGACCCTACTGGCTAGTTCCAGTAAGGAGTCAGATTATAACACACACACACAAACATATATATATATATATATATATATATATATGTGTGTGTATATACATATGTATACATATATATATGTATATATGTGTGTATATACATATGTATACATATATATATGTATATATATACATATGTATACATATATATATATATACATATATATATATATATATATATATATATATATATATATAAAACACTATAATTACAAGTTTTAAGATCATTTGATAAGCTTTATTCTCTCCATTTGTTTTCTTTGCTCTTAGTTGCCTCACTCTCTTGGACTGTTCCACTTCCTCAACTTTGTGAATAACTCCCATTTGCTTTACTTTCCAGCTCCTTTTTGAATGTTGCTCTTTCCCATTCTTGTGAGGCATTATTTTTATTTCTGACATGGTAAGGCCACAATTTTTCATCTATCTCATAATATCTCATCTATCAGTTTGTATATTCATTAATCAACTTTTCTATCTATAACTTATACAGAAAATTTGGATCAAACTCCTCATTTTTTTCATAATTGTTTTGGTTGGGGTGTTATTAATGTTTCCCCAATTGTTGTGATATAATCATATCAGCACTGAGTTTTTTTGTTTTGGCTTTTTGCCGATGTAAACTGGAATGTTCTTAGTACATGACAAAAATATGTTCCTAACATATCACATTGTGGTAAGAATGACTCTTCATATTCGTCAACAGTAGAAATAACTAGCAGATTCAGAATAAGATCTTCAAAATTTACCATTTATGACTATCAGTGACTGCTACTGTCTGAGTCTGTGAGGTGATATCACATATGGCATCATGTATGAAATCCATATTGAAAAAACAACCATTATACTAAATAAATATTGGGAGGAACTAAAATACTTATCCTCAAGGAATTTGTAATCTGGGTGGGTAGATCAAAATTATAGAAAATACTTATGTGCAAATTAACATGGTACTCAAAATGTCTAAGTGCACAGGGGGAGAGAATAAATGAAAAAAATCAGATAACAAATCTGGAAATCAAAAGTTATTTTCATAATGCACAGCTGTGATGGTTGAAGACCAGATGCTGACTATTAATCAAAAGATTTCCTGACTAGGAATTAGCCTTGTGGCTAAGTGAGCCTGAAACTGAAACCAGGATGAATAAGTAGGAGCCAGGGTACCTCCATAGGCCAATGCCAAATCAAAGAAGAAAAGGGTGGGGCCTGGGGTGGTGGTGAAAGGAAGGGGACTGTAACAGAAAGACACCAGAGTCCTTTGTAATCAGAGGTCAAAAAAATGTTCAAGTGCATTTGTTGGGAACTATATATATATTTAAAGAAAATTTCATCTACTTTCTGGTCATCTGCTTTTATTAGCTGCTTAATTCCTGATGCCCTTTGAGTATACTGAATGATTATATGTTTTAATTTTCTAAGCAGTTTTTTTTTTTCTATTGCAAGTAAATGCAATAGAGAGTGGGGAGGGCAGTTGTGGATTAGAATTAGTGGTGTATTTGAGAGCTGGAAACAAGCCTGTCAGTTAGAATCAGGACATTCAAATGTGGTGAAATTAGGTACATGTTGGACTTCAAGGCCAGATTCAAAAATGTATCAGTATAAGGATATTTTTGTTTTAATGGCACATATCAAGAAATGTCAGTTTTTGAATTTTGGGGAAATTTGAGATTCCTAAAAAAATGACATCCAAAGACTAATAGTGTGGAGAAAAAAATGATTGGGAAGACTTAATAGCAGTAAAATCTCCATCTGAGGCATCTACTTCCAACTAAAATATAAGCATCCTCAATTATAAGACCCTCAAGGAGGCTTTAGACTATTCTAAATTAATATTTAATATAATAAGCATTCTGAAATAACTATTATGCTTTCTCTTCTTCCTCTTCCCCTCTTAGGATCATTCACTTCCTTTCAAGTTTAACTCACAGATATTTCTAACACACACACACAAATTATTTCCTCCTTACTCATTAATATTTTTTATTCTCCTCCTTGAAGTTACTTTGAATTTATTTTGCATACATTTTATATTTCCTTATCTGGGTACATGTTACATTTGCACAATAGAAAAGAAGCTCTTTAAGGGCAGGAACTATTTTGTTTTTGTCTTTTTATGTCTGTCACCTAATAGCACCTTGTATATCATAAGTACTTTGTAAGCAGACATAAATATAATGCTTATAGGACACAGAGCCTGATTACTGGGTTAATGATTCTGAAGTAGAATCCCGACTCTGTCACCTCCTACCCTTTTATCATTCTCTTTTGAAACCAACTCAAGGGCCTTGTTGAGGAGAAAGTATGACTTCCATTACTGAAGTTTGTTTATTGATCTGAGAGCCAGGTTTATATAACTCTAAGCTAAGGTAAGCAATAGTTCAGATGTCTCCAAGTTAACTAGTTTATATTCCATGGTCACAGTCTAGGTAGGCATTAATATTAAGCAGAAACTAATAGAACTAATTCATTAATAGCAAGACAGTTATAAAATTATCTAGTTTGTGATGTATGCATTCCTTGCCAAGGCTATCTTACGTTTATATTAGACATGGCATCCTGACAGCTACATATTCACATAGAAGACTCCCAGACAGATGGCGTACTTGTGCTAGCAGTACTTCTTCGTACCTATCAGGTCAGCTAATCCCATTCTCAACCTTGGTCATGAAAAATGGTGAGCCTGCTGCAAATAAACCCTTGCATTAACCTTTTAACTTGCATTAACCCTTGCATTGCTTTTTAGGAGATCCACTTGTTGCTGGCCCTCTGTACTCTTATTTTCCTCATCTATAATTTGTTAGATTTGGAGTTTTTGATCTTAGATGTTCTTTTCAGGAGTAAGTCTATGATACATTGAAGAAGAAATAATTGTTGAATGACTGAATAAAAGTCACTACAAGCTTGTAATCCACCAGGAGAGGGAAGATATAATGAATAAACAAGTGAAAATACTCATGATATGAATAATAGATTCATGACTATCTTCTTTATACTTCTCTGATTAGGTATTTTAATAAACATTAATTATTTGGTGTTAAAAAAGTGAAGTGATCCCCCTCCTTGAACCAGAGTATACTTTCCATTTCTCAAAAGTTAGACTACCATGATTTAGATATAACTATATTACAGGGAATAAAATGCAAGGCCATTAACTACTTTCAAGTGAAATACATTATGTTCAGGAGTATGAAGCGAAAAGAATACATGTTGCTAAAGTGCAAAACTCTATACAGAATACTTGGGGATGTGAGCAAATATTAGACAATTCTCGTGGATTTTTTGAAGAAACACAATAAATCAAACAAAGCCTAATAGCAAACAAGCTCTTCTGATACATTAAAAACTCCTTGAGGATAGGTACTGTTTGATTTTATTTCTTCTTGGGCATAGGAGAGCTAGTATTTGTTTCATTAAATGAGAACTATAGACCACCTTTGTTCTCTTCTAATTATAGTCTAACTTTTATTATTAGTTTTAATTATTTTTTTAAATTCTCAATTTCTTTTAACTCCTCTGTTTCCCTCCCACTTCTTTTTGTATAAAATAACATGTGTCTGGAAACTACATGCCTCTCAGTTCTTGGAGCCCGATGTTCAATTTCAAAAAATTTGGAATGCTCACAAGAAATGTGAAGGTTCTACCTTTCCAATTCTTCCCAGATGCATTTTCAATGAATATGAATAAACTGCCAGCATATATAAAGCACAAAACAATGAAATTCACAAATGATTATTTTTTCCAGAATAGTCTAACCTGGTTTACTTTCATAGAAAATGATTCCTCCAGTCAAATTCATGCTACTTTTTAAAGTATTCCCACCATCAACTTGGTCTCACCCATGAAAAATTTCATTTCTTCTCATGTCTCTTGGCAAATGTCATTTGTGAAGGCAAAGAGAAAGGGATTCTAGAGTTCCCCCTCCAGTTATGAGTGACTCTCTAACTAGCCTCTATTCCACTGTAAAATGAGCAGTTATATTTACTCCAAAGCCCACTGAGTTTCTTCATTCCCAGAATCCCTTACTCAGAGACTAAAACACAGTTTTCTTGCTCTGAACTCCCAAGATGAGCAACAAATTAGTACCACTCTGGTCTACCTCAAGGTCAATTGTAGAGCTAAATTGGCCACCAAAACCTTGTCCTCCATTTTTTGTATCCTATACTAAACATCTTTTTAGGATTTGTGTTTAGAATTCACATGCTTGAAAAACAATATTCTGTCATGCAACCAACTGTTTTCTGTCATGACCTAGAATAAAAATAATGCTTCTTTGTCTATAATATGCTTCATCATAGTTATTTAATCTTTTTTTTTTAATTTTTTATTTTATTTTATAATTATAACATTTTTTGACAGTACATATGCATGGGTAATTTTTTACAACATTATCCCTTGCACTTACTTCTATTCAAATTTTTTCCCTTCCTCCCCCAACCCCCTCCCCCAGATGGCAAGCAGTCTTATATATGTTAAATATATTACAGTATAATTTAGATACAATATATGTGTGTAGAACCGAATTTTTTTGTTGCACAGGAAAAATTGGATTCAGAAGGTAAAAATAACAGTTTACATTCATTTCCCAGTGTTCCTTTTCTGGATGTAGCTGGTTCTGTCCATCATTAATCAATTGGAATTGGATTAGCTCTTCTCCATGTTGAAGAAATCCACTTCCATCAGAATACATCTTTATACAGTATCATTGTTGAAGTGTATAATGATCTTCTGGTTCTGCTCGTTTCACTCAGCATCAGTTGATGTAAGTCTCTCCAAGCCTCTCTGTATTTCTCCTGTTGGTCATTTCTTATAGAACAATAATATTCCATAACATTCATATACCATAGTTTACCCAACCATTCTCCAATTGATGGACATCCATTCATCTTCCAGCTTCTAGCCACTATGAAAAGGGCTGCCACAAACATTTTGGCACATACAGGACCCTTTCCCTTCTCTAGTAGTTCCTTGGGGTATAAGCCCAGTAGTAGTATGGCTGGGTCAAAGGGTATGCACATTTTGATAACTTTTTGGGCATAATTCCAGATTGCTCTCCAGAATGGTTGGATTCTTTCACAACTCCACCAACAATGCGTCAGTGTCCCAGTTTTCCCACAGCCCCTCCAACATTCATCGTTATTTGTTCCTGTCATGTTAGCCAATCTGACAGGTGTGTAATGATACCTCAGAGTTGTCTTAATTTGCATTTCTCTGATCAATAGTGATTTGGAACACTCTTTCATATGAGTGGAAATAGTTTTAATTTCATCATCTGAAAATTGTCTGTTCATATCCTTTGACCATTTATCAATTGGAGAATGGCTTGATTTCTTATAAATTAAAGTCAATTCTCTGTATATTTTGGAGATGAGGCCTTTATCAGAACCTTTAACTGTAAAAATTTTTTCCCAATTTGTTACTTCCCTTCTAATCTTGTTTGCATTAGTTTTGTTTGTGCAGAAACTTTTTAATTTGGTGTAATCAAAATTTTCTATTTTGTGATCAATAATGGTCTCTAGTTCTCCCTTGGTCACAAACTCCTTCCTCCTCCACAAGTCTGAGAGGTAAATGATCCCATGTTCCTCCAATTTATTTATGATTTCGTTCTTTATGCCTAAATCTTGGACCCATTTTGATCTAATCTTAGTATGTGGTGTTAAATGTGGGTCCATGCCTAGTTTCTGCCATACTAATTTCCAGTTTTCCCAGCAGTTTTTGTCAAATAATGAATTCTTATCCCAAAATTTGGGATCTTTGGGTTTGTCAAAGATTAGATTGCTATTTTTATTCACTATCTTGCCCTGTAAACCTAACCTATGCCACTGATCAACTAGTCTATTTCATAGTTATTTAATCTTGAAACTATCATACTCTTGCTTGTGATTTCATGAATGAATATTCTTTCTTGATATTTCTTCACAACTTCTTTGACTGTGATCTCTTCTACGCGTATTTTTTGGCTTATTGTCATTTCTCTACACTAAGTGATCTCACAGAAACACCCCAAGAAAAATTAAGGTGGGAATGAATTCTGGGAATTGGAAAGCCCAGAATGTTGTGAAACAGAGACAGTGGACTAAAGACAAAGCAAGTCATAAGAAACAGAGAAAAAATTGAAAAAGTGGTTTCTAATTAAAGTTACTTCTAGTAACATAAAAGTGCTCTAAATCACTATTGATTAGAGGCATGCAAATTAAAGCAACTCTAAAATATCACTTTATACCTCTCAGATTGGTTAAGATGACGGGGAAAAATGGCAAATGTTGGAGGGTATATAATGAAACTGGGACACTAATGCAATGTTTTTGGAGTTGTGAAATAATCCAACCATTCTGGAGAGCAATTTGGAAGCATGCCCAAAGGGTTATAAAACTGTGGATACTCACAACAGTGGTATAAGAAATTAGGAGGAGGCTGATTTCAGAAAAGCTTTGAAAGACTTACATGAAATGATACTGAGTGAAGTGAGCAGGGCTAAGAGAACATTGTACACAATAACAGCAAGTTTATGTAATGATCAATAGTGATAGACTTGGCTCTTTTCAACAATGAGGTGATTCAAGGCAATTCTAATAGGCTTATGATAGAAAGTGTCATCTGCATCCAGAGAGAGAACTAAGGAAACTGAATATAAATCAAAACATTGTATTTTTACCTTTTGTGGTTGTTGTTGTTGTTGTTTTTTTTCTTTCTCATTGTTTTTCACTTTTGATTGGATTTTTCTTATGCACCATGACAAATATGAAAGTGTTTAGTAGAATTGCTCTTGCTTAACCTATACTGAATTGCTTGCTGTCTTGGGGAGTGGGAAGGAAGGAAAGAGGGAGAAAAGTTTGGAACACAAAGTTTTGCAAAGGTGAATGTCAAACAGTATCTTTGCATGCATTTGGAAAAATAAAATACTATACTTAAAAAAAAAAAAGAGAAAAAAATGGTTTCTACCTATCTTCCCTGATAGGCAATATCACCACCCAGGTAATTCTGTAATTCCTATCTCTGTTACATGTTTTGTCAGATTTTTATATTGTAGAATTTTCATGTCTTGATCGATCGGATGGGCAAAACCAAATCTTAAAAATCTTACAAGCACATTAATTGTATCTTCTCCTACTCCTATGCCTTAATATAAATTATTCTCTCTGTGTACATGCCTCCTAATTCCAGTGTCAAAGAATACTTACTTTTCCTTAAGACTCAGCTAAACACTACTTTCTGCCAGAAACTATTCTTGTTCTTGCTATTACCTCCTCAGAAAATTAGAGTCAGGAGCTGGACCTGAGAGTTCAGTGAACTAATCACTTGTATCTATGTAAAGGGAATTCCAAGGTAAAGAAACTTCCTCTTTCAGATCAAGTTGAGATCTTTGCAATTTCTGGTCTAGAAAGAGGTATCAAAATCACATACTCAAGATCTTAAGACTTCAAGATGGTCAGAACTGAAGTAAAATGTAATTGGAAAATGTTCCACAAAATAAATAAAAAATATAATGAAATACAGATTATATTTTTTGGTTGACTTTCTATTTGAGTTTGATAGCACTGGTTTATAGAACCAGGCTAACAAATCCCTAGAATCACATAGTCAGTAATATCATCAGAAGAATTTGTAATTCTTTTTGACTTTAAGACCTAACCATTCCTTTTCTCACAGCACTTCTGCATCTCTACCCTTTTCCCCAATAAATATGAATATGTTTTGTAAGATTATATATATATATATTTTATCTCTTCTGACTGAATTGTAAGTTCCCTGATTACAAGAAATGTTTCTTTTTTTTTTCCTTTGTGTAACCAGCACAAAGCACAATGCCTTGCTTATATTAGGTGCTTTAAAAATCATTATTGATTGATTAATTTTGTTGAAGTAGCTTAAGAAAACACCCTTAGGAAAACAGTGGTGGAGAGGATTTAACAAAAGGTATAATGGAAAAGGGATTTTTCTGATACTCTTCAATAGAGTCATGATATGCTATCAAAAGAAATTGTTGAGCTATTGATTAAATTTATCCACTTGAATCCAGCATAGACATTGGACAGGATAGGCTGTGATTGTGGTTGGTAATGCTTCTTCTGAATGCATATTGATATGATCAATAAAGACATTTCTGATCTGTGGGAGGCAATTACCAGACTCTCCATTAGTAAAGGTCAAGTCTTTCTCTTATTCACTGTAATAGCAGGATAAGTCCTGTTGGAGGTTACAGATGGATAGACAGACTTTGCCATCAGTTTCATCTATTACTCAGATGTGGCCTTTTTGTTTTTCACCAAGATAACTACCTCCTTATGCAGATACCATCAAAGTCAATTTGACAGCATACAAAAGCCTAGAAAAGTAGAGGAAAGCTGCCTCCATTATCTTTGATACCTATGGAAGGAAGTAATCACATTATTGAAACACAACCTGAAAATGTTCTGGTTCAAATATATGTTCCCTTTGATAAGATGAAAGGATACTTTTTGTACCCATCAGATTGCATTCCAGAAGGGAAATTCAATGATAAAGTAGAAAATAAAATGAAATCTGCAGGTTAATTTGCTAAAGAAAAGCATATGGAAAAGTTGTAAATGCTAGCAAATGTTGTTCTAACATACTTACAATTATATTTTCAATAATTATTTCTTTATTAACAAGAAATAGCTCATTTTTATATTTTGAGATTTATTTTAAACCATTGTGATATTTTACTTATGGGTACACATGAGACTTTAATTTTCACATTAAAAATGGTGAAGTAATTAAAATTCAAAAGCCATACATCTCAATTAAAACTTGATAGCTACAGCCACAGCCCCATAAACAGAATGCCTTTTACTCCTACTGTAGAGTTACATTTATTGTTGATTTATTTTAATATTTTTCAAGAGATAAGCTCTTTTGTGTTGATAATCCTTTCTCTTTCTTAATTTACCATTCAATCACTAATGTTTTATTTTGTTACTCATCTCTGCAAGGATGTAGCCATTATGTTGTTTGTCCTATGTTTCAAAGAGAACCATGACATCAGGGAGGTGATGCCTTGACATACAAGTGAATTGGATTTAAGTGAGGGAGGGCTGTGCAAGGTCAGCTGCCTTACTTTTTCTCCAGAGCCATTGGGGTCCAGCGAGTAGATATACATCAGCTCAACAGAAAATGGCCTTGCATGCAATGGGAGACCTTGGCCTTTTTAAGTCAGATTGCCTGAGGCTACACTCATTCAGTGATTAAGGCTAGGGAGCAACTGAGGCAAAGAATCTCCTTTTTCGGGAGGGAGTAGAGGGAGGGAGGGGATAATTTGGAAAAATGAATACAAGGGATAATATTATAAAAAAAATTACTCATGTATATATACTGTGAAAAAATTATTAAAAAAAAAAAGAATCTCCTTTTTCACCTAGTTAAAAAAAAAATCAAAATAAATAAATGAAGTAATCTGAGAGGAGAAGATTCTTAGGGTTTCCATCCAAAGCAAAAATAACTACAATTTGCATTCAATCTGAGTTAATCAGGATCCAAACAGTGACCAAAGCAGGCTTTGCTTAGGACCTATTGGTGGCCAATTAGAATTAGATCGGTTTTGGCTTAAGGCCTGGTCCTTAAGAAAGAAATACAACCAATAAACTGCAAGATATATTTTGGGGGGATTCAGAGGTGCAAAAATAAATATAATTTTAAAGGTATCTGTAAGTAATGGTATGATATTCTATGAGGACAGAGGGATCAAAGAAGGAAAAGAGGGAAGGAAAGAAGGAAGTAGAGAAGGAGAGGAGAGAAGGAAGGAAGAAAGGAAGGAAAGAAAGAAGGAATGAAGGAAGGGAAGAAGGAAGTAAAGAAAAGAAAGAAGGAGGGAAGGAGGGAAAGGAAAGAAGGAAGAAAGGAAATAAGGAAGGAAGGAAGGAAATTGAAGGAAAGAGGGAAGGGGAGAAGGAAGAAAGAAAGGAAGGAAGGGAGGAAATCTTTCATTTGATTAATTTCAGGCCAGCTTTACTCACAGAGGTTGTTGTTTGTTTTTTCCTTCTTGAAGAGGACCATGACTTCAGGGAAGTGAATTGGATTTAAGAGTGGGAGGGTTGTGCATATTGATTTGCCTCACTTTCCCCTCCACAATCATCTGGATTCAGTGGTCTTTTCCCAGATTCATTCATTCATTCATTTTAGGAAACCATGGTCTCTTTAAGGATATGCTATGCCATGAGCAATTAAATAAATGGTACAGTGGATAGAGCACTGACCCTAAAGTTAGGAGGATCAGAGTTCAAATCCAGCCTCAGATATTGAATACTTCCTAGCTGTATGACTCTGTGGAAGTCACTTAACTCCAAGTGCCTCACAAAAGGGGAAAAAAAAAAAAAAAGGTAAAAATGCTATGTTATACTAGTAGCACACAAGATCTGGTAGTTTCCCCCAACCTGAAAAGATTTTGTGTTGTAGACTCTCTAAAGGTCTGTCATCTAAGGATCTATAGAGTGCTTGATTATGAATATGATTTTTTTTATCACAATGATTTAAAAGAAATCTCAAGATGTAAAAATGAGAAATTCCTTCATAATAAGGAAGTGATTATTATTCACAATACAATTTCAAGCATTTTAGAGGACTGGAACTCTGAAAAGGTGTATTTGAATATAAAGACATCAGAGTACTTAAGGCTAATTACCTACTCAATGTGAGATAATAGTTCTATATAACATAGTGATATTATGGCTCTCCTCACTATTGGCTCTTGCTAAATGTAGTGTGGTGAGGTTATCAGAGGCAAGGTTTGGAGGGCTGAGGGAGAGGATCAGACTCTCTCTGCTGCAGCATGCTGAGGAGAGAAGACTTCAGGCTTCAGACTCCAGAGTCCTGAATTCATCTTTGATGAGTCCTGTGGAAGCTTGTCTGCCTCCTTCACTTTTCCTTCTAAAGACCAAGGACTTTGACTGATCCTGAGGCCCTCCAGAGAGCTATACTAGACATTATATATTGGCGCCAACGTGGAATAAGGAAAGCAAACTTAGGTTAATAAAGAGGCAAGGTTTGCTTGTAACTTGGGAGCAGATTGGTGGACTCTTAGAAACATTAAAATACACGTCTCCTTGGTTCTTCAAGGGGAAGAATTAGAGGCAGATAAATGGAAACTAGTAGGAGAACAACTAATTGAATATTATTACAATGATAATGGTCCTGATTAATTTCTAAGGAAACATTCTATACATACAACATAATACAATTGGCCTTAAAGAATCCCACAAGTTCTAAAAAAAGGAAAAGTTTTAAGGAGAACAGCCAGATAAGAAAGTGTAAGGAGAAAGAGGAGGAGAAGGGGGATGGTACTGACAAAGTAGCTGAAAGGCATGGAAACTTGAGTGAACTTAAAGGGTGTGGAGATTCGAAATCTCACAGCTCAGTTTTACCTACACCTATACCTGAGCAGACTCTTGACCCTCCCCCATCAATTTTACCTTCTTGGGTTGAGGGAGGAGGAGGAGTGGGAAAGGCAGTGATACCACCAGCCCCTTCCCCACAACAACTACTCCCCCCCATGACTCGATTATAAAAGACACTACTCAAAGTCCAAGAAGAAGGGCAGGATACAGCTGATTTAAAAATAGAAGCGTACTCTGTAATTGAAGAGCTTAATTCTTCAGGTCAAGAAAAAAAGAAGATACATTCCTTTTAATCTGGAAGTTATCAAAGATCTGACAAAGACTTGCACTCTTTATGTTTCTACATCATCTTATGTTAAGATGTTATTAGAGAATTTAGCTTTTGAAGTTTTAACCCCTAATGGTTGGAAATCTATAGAAAGGACATGTTTAGAACCCGGACAAAAGCTGTTGTGGTTTTCTGAGTATAGTGAACTCTGTAGAATACAAACTAAATAGGCAACCTGGAGTTTATATACCAGTCACCTCTGACCAACTAACAGGTGTAGGTCCTTATGCAGACACATCAGCACAGATGAATTACCCTATAGCAGCATATGAGCAAATTGCTGCTGCAGCTATCAAAGCATAGGACACCCTCCCAGGAAAGCAAGAGAGAGAGGAAGACCTTCTCGACAAGGTCCAAATGAACCCTTTGCTGATTTAGTGGAACATCTGCAGACGGCTGTCATACTAATTATTGGTGAAAATGTAGCAACAGAAATTATGATAAGACAACCTGCTAAAAAATGCTAATGAGGTTTGTAGAAGGATTATACTAGGCTTATACAAGGATGCTCATTTAGAGGAGATGCTGCCACAGTGGGAAGAAATACCTTTTATACCCAGGTTTTGATGCCGACTTCTCAAGATCTGAACATGGGAAGAAAGGACTTCCATTGAAAGCCAATGCTTTCAATGTGATAAAGTAGGCATTTGAAAGCTCAATGTTGGGATAAAGATAGAGTGAGAAAAGAGGATGAGAGAATAACATCCAAAATCCCATGTTCAGAGGCTTCCATTGGGCATCAGAATGTAGATTGATTTAGGGAAATAGGATGGGGGTCCAGACCCAGGCCCCAGGCAAAAAACACTTGGGACATGATGAGAGAGTCTTTAGAAGTTCAGTACTCAGACATGATCAAACAGCCAAGAAGAAACCTGATGAGAGAAAGGGATTACAATTGGGGAGAATAGAGTTGTATACAGTGGGACTACTGAGATATCCCCTGGAGAGGTGAAATCTGTTCCTGTCCAGCCTCCAGGCACATTTCATCCCCTGAGAGTGCTTACAAAACAGTGTTCATCCATACACAGATGTGGGAAACTGGGGAATGTGTAGCTAAAATCCCAGTCACTAATACAGGTAAATAAAAGGTAGACAAAATGTGACTTCTCAACCAGGAGAAGTAGTAGTATCAGGTTACTGATACAGACTCTTAATACGCAATCTGGTGATATTTGCCCAGATTTTGACTCCAAGCAACAGAATCCAGGAATAGTCTAAACTGAAGCTGTTACAGCTGACTATGATCACTATCTATGTAAATGGCATACCATTGGACAGGTTGGTAGACACAGTTGCAGATCGTACAGTCATTAGAGGTGCCAACTGGCCCAGTCACTGGCCAAAGATTAAGGCAGACACCTAAATGTCTGGCATAGGAGGATCAATAACAGCTGAAGTTAGTACTACCCCTTTGAGATGGACATTTGAAAGTCAAGCAGGAGTTTTTACTCCTTTTATAGTTGAAAAGATCCTCATCAATCTGTGGAGAAGAGACATCTTAAAACAATTAGGATTACAAATGAGTATTTTGGCTTTTTTAGGCAGGGCTGCTGATGAAGGTCTGCCAAGACTCTCACCTGTTCCTATTCAATGGAAAACTTATATATCAGTGTGGGTAGAATAGTGGCCCTTAGCCAGTGAAAAAATCCAGGCCTTATTAGATATAGTACAGGAGCAACTTGACCAAGGAGACCTACAACCTTTTCTAAGTCCTTGGAATTCCCCCATATTGTTATAAAAAAGAAATCTGGAAATTGGAGGATATTGACTGATTTAAGAAAAGTAAATGACAGATGGAAACTCTGGGAATTCTTCAGGCTAGTCTTCCATCTCCTAGTCATTTGCCTAGAGAATGGCCTCTTTTGGTTATAGACATTAAGGATTGTTTCTATTCTATCCCTCTGGATCAAATAGATATGAAAAGATTTAACTTTTCTGTGACCAGTATTAACTTAGCTAAGCCTTTTAAAAGATATAAATGGACAGTTTTGCTACAGGGAATGAAAAACAGCCATACTATGTGTCAAATGTATATTGCTGTTACTCTTACTCCAGTACGAAAAGCATTTTTTCAAAAGTTATGCTATTACATTAAATGGATGATATCTTGGGGTGTGCACCTGAAAAACAAATGTTAGAAGAATGTCTACAAAAGACCATATAAATACTAAGGAACTACAAATTGCATATAGTTCCAGGAAAATTTCAAAGGCATACTCTTTTTCAATATTTAGGATATGAAGTATATCCTAAGGTGCTTACAGTACAAAAACTTTCCTTAAGAACAGAGAAGCTAAACACCTTAAATGACTTTCAAAAATTGATAGGAGATATCCAATGGATGCCTCCAGTGTTAGGCTTAACAACTATCAATTGCAACCATTATATGACATTTTAAGGGGAGACAGTGCTTTAAACTCACCATGCCAGCTCACAAAAGAAGCTCAAAAGGCTTTGAGAGAAGTTGAATTGGCTTTATCCATTGTGGTTTAAAGAGTTAATCAAAAACCCTTGGAAATAGCAGTTTTTGATACACAAGAGGCACTCACAGCAGTCCTTCATGAAGGACACAGTGTGATAGAGTGTATGAACCTCCCTGCACAATCAGAACAAAGCCTTACTCCTTACCCAGTGCTTGTGGCTAAAATTTTATTAAAGGCCATTAAGCGAGTAGTACAAGAGTAGCCCAGAGTGGCAAATTTTATTGGACACAGCTTCAAATTTTACACACAGGTCTCCATTAAAGATAACCTATTACATAATTGGGGATGAATTCTTGAAGAAAAGATTTCTAAGGTTCCTCTTAAAGGATCAATTATCTTTACAGATTCATCCAAACATAACATTTGTGCTGTATAACTCTCATGACTTAACTATAAAGAGAGTACTCTGCACTGCTTTTCAGTCCACTCAGCAGAATGAATTGTATGCAATTATTCTAGTTGTTACTTATTATCCAGGAGATGTAAATACAATATTTGATTCAGCCTACTTAGTAGGTGTGGTACAAATAGTTGCTACAGCCCAAATAAAATTTGTAGCTTCTAATATAATATTAGCTCTTTAATGAACTTCAAGAGCAAGTGAGAAGGCATCCAGGTAAAATTTATATCTTGCATGTTCACTCACATAATGGACTTCCAGGTCCTATTTTGATGGAAATTCAAAGGCAGATAGTCTTCTAACCATGTTAACCAATACTCCTTTATTTCAGGCAGCCCAAGAATCTCATTCTAAATGTCATCAGGCTGCTCGAGCTTTAAGTTTACAATTTGGGATAACAAAAAAAGAAGCTAGGAGCATAGTAAAAGCCTGTACAGC
Source organism: Sminthopsis crassicaudata (assembly GCF_048593235.1). Lineage (NCBI taxonomy): Eukaryota > Metazoa > Chordata > Mammalia > Dasyuromorphia > Dasyuridae > Sminthopsis > Sminthopsis crassicaudata. Next base: position 108,642,887 of record NC_133622.1, read on the forward strand.
TTGCCTTCCTTTCCACACTCCTAAGCTCCCTCTAGGGAAGAACCCTCATGGTTTGAGATCCAATGAAATTTGGCAAATGTTTGTGACAAATTATAAATCTTTTGGTCGTCTGTCTTTTATCCATGTTGTGGTAGACACTTTTCAGGATTCACTTTTGCAATAGTGAGCAGCAAAAGAGGCAGCCTGAGCAGTCACTGAATTCCTTATACAAGGTTTTTCAATCATGGGTATGCTATAAGCAATAAAAACCGATAATGGACCTGCATATACTTCTAAATATTTTGCACACTTTTGTGCACAGTATCAGATTTTACACACCACTGGTATAGCCTTTAATCCTCAAGGACAGGCAATAGTAGAGAGGAGAAACAGAGACATCAAGACACTCCTCCATAAACAAAAGAAAGGTGGAACCTTTGAAGAACTTCTAAATTTAGCTCTTTAATTAATTAACTTCTTGATTTTTGATAAAGATGCACTGGCTCCAGCAGACAGGTTTTATAACTCATTTGAAGGGCAGTGGCCAGTTCGAGCAGCTCCACTATCTTTAGATAGTCACCAGGTGATGTGGAAAGATCCAGAAAGTGGTGAATGGAAGGGACCAGATAGGTTAACTGCTTGGGGAAGAGGGTTTGCTTGTATCTTTATAGATGGAGAAGCCATCAGATGGGTGCCAATGAGCTGTACTTGCCTTGTCTAATGGAGAGAGATGGAGAAGACCCAAGAAATATTGGGTGGTTCCATCACTGATTGTGCCCACCACTGAAAGAGCATGGCAGTTATGGCAATTGACTCATGCACATCAAAAATTGTTAATGAGACTGATGCAGGACTTCAAAACCCTCAGGAATCATTGGAATACCTGAGACATGATAAGACTGAGACATGATAAGACTGTTGTTGGACTTGAAAATGTTCAGCAATCATTGAATTCTCTGAGACATGATAAGATTGATGTTTTTCATTTCTATTCCTAAGAAGTCAGAGAGGGCGTGATCATCTCCTTTTTAGTGTTTTCATCTCCTTTCCTGAGAAGTCTGGGGGAGTGTGATCAGCTGTGTCCTAAAACCAAAAAAAAGTGGGATATGTAAAGGGCTGAAACTTTGAATAGGTGCACTTGAATCAGACAACCCAGCCCTTAATGCTAATTTCCTAGTTGACAATGACTCTATTAGCATATGTTTGGAATTGCTCTTCTCACAGTTAATGCTGGCTCAATGTTTGTAGTTAAGAGAATTGTAGATTAGAGAGTGGGATGACAGAGGCAGAAACTTCAGTTGGCTGCAGGACTAGAAGGAGAGAGGATGACGACTTTGGACTCAAGAATCCAGGAGCCTTGAGGCAGTTTTGTCTGTCTCTTTCACTTCTCTCCCTAAAGACCCAGGGCTTTAATTTATTCTGACTCTGGCTGTTCCTGAGGTCTCCAGGGAGCTAGCCTGGACTTTACAATACAAGATGAGTGAGTGTGAGGAATCCAGAATGATACCTATGTTGAAAGACTGAGTGTTTGGAAAGATGTTGATACCCACTTTAGAAAGAGGAAAGTTAGAAATGCATATGGGGGCAGTATACGCTCACAATGATGAATTAACAACTCTATTGAATTACACAGAGATTTTCCTTCAAAATTTATAAGATCATAAGACCATAGATTTAGAACTGAAAGGACTCAGATATTATATAGAAAAACTCCCACATTTTATAAATGAGGAAATGGAGGTCTAGAGAAATTAAGCAAATTACTTTGAACTAGGTTGTTCTTAGCACTGAAGAAAAAGATGATCAGTAGCAACAGAAAGAGGATGAGAAATAATAGGAAGGAAGAAAGGTATGGAAAGAGGAAACAAAATAAGGAAATGGAAGGGAAGAGAGACGAGAACAGAGAGTAGTAAAAAGAGAAGGAAAAAGTCAGAGAAAGAGAAAAGGGAAAAAGGAGAAAGAAGAGGAAGAAGAATCATTTTCAAAGTAAGATAATACCACCAGACATTTTTTAGCAATTTGTGTCTATAGAACCATGGCCAAATTGGCAGAAACATTTATTCTACTTACTTTACAACAATTCATCTATATAGCCCTATAGAATGAGTAAATCAAGAATATTTATTAAGTACTTACTATATATATCTAGAGATTAAAAAAAAACAGAGAATGACTGTATACTCAAAGAACTTACATTAATATGGTTAAATTAATATGGTAATAGAGTATCTGGGACATTAAAAAGATAGTAAATTGATCCACAATGCATTTAAGTTGATGCTTAAGGATTTCCCTATGCATTTTCCGTATGGAAATATATTGCAAACTCTATATTTTAGCAAATAATATTTATAGTGTCCATCCTTCTGGTGTGAAGCTTTTCTATATTTGGGCTGATCCCTGAACAATATATGATGTCTCATGTAACCAATACTCAGAGTCTATGTAGAGATTTTTTGGCACAGTCCTTAAAAAACTCAGTGTCACATTGTTTTGCCATAAATATTGGAGTTGGATGAGTGGACGATAATAAAAAATTTTAATTTTAAAATGCCATCTAAAAATGAGAAAGAAATATTGTATCTAAATTGGGTAACAGAATGTTTTAGTCAACAGCTCTGGTATAGACCTGGTGAAAAGTCAGTCAATCTAAAAGTGCTTATTTTATGTTTACTATGTGTCAAACAATGTGTTGAGTGCTGAAGATAATAATACAAAATTTAAAATAAAAGAAATAATCCCTTTTCTCAAGTATCTTATGTAAATATAATATCAAAACATTTCTAGTTGACCTATATTTATGGTCTTTGATTCACTAATGGCTTTTTCTGTAATTTAAATTATCTTCTCAAAATGATTGATAATGTTACTAAAAATGAAAAACTATTACTTCATCAACAAAAAGCTATTGAATATTTTTCACTCTAATAACTTCATAAGTCACTGAAGGAAAACACACTTTTCTCTAATAACAAAGTCTTTTCTTGATTGATAACAGAGAAGTAAGCACTGTAGGACTTTATAAACAGAAGGCAGCTTCATTATATAATAGTGGATTTTCTTTTCTTCTTGTTTTTTATGAGCATCATATCTTTTTGATTTCTATATCCCTTTTTGTATATTCTTATATTTGGCTCTCTCAAAAAAATTATTCAATCAATCATCAGACTGTAAAGAGCTGAGTTTCACTTTTATTTTTAGCAGTTTTCTAGTCAGTCATGTAGATCAGGATTTTCAAATCTTTCAAAGTTGTTTTTCTTTATAAGATTGTGCTTATCACATAAATTATTATTTTGGTTATGCTCATTTTGCTCTGCATTAGTTCAATAAGGCCTGATGTATCTCTAAAATTGTCCAGACCATAATTTTTAATTGTGCAATAATAGTTCTTTAAATTTTTACCATAACTTATTTATCCATTTCCCTACAAATAAATATCCTGTTGTTTTCTTTGGTCCTTTTTACTATTAAAAACAAAAACAAAAACAAAAACTATAGCAATATAACAAATAGTTATAATGGATATATATATATAAATAATGGTGCATCTCATATTACCTTTAACTGCCACCTTGAGAGACTATACTAACAAAAGAGTAACGTGTTTGAGATTTATGTACGTATGCTAATTTTTAAAAAAAGAAATAAATTTGTAATAGAAATTATTATCTAATAAAAACTGAATATGTTTTAGGATTGGAAAAGTCTTCATTAGTTCTTTTCTAATGAAATGCTATGCAAATCCAAGTCAGGGAATAAAAAATTATAATAATTTTCTAATAAATGGAAAATTAGTATTTCATAAATTTTATAATAACATTTTTCTTTTAGGTGATAATATCTAATAACTGCTTAAATGTGAAGATAATTAGAATTCATTTTTAAAAGTATAGAAGTTCCATAAATTTTGTTATTTTTAAAAAGAAGAGAAAAACTAATTCTACTAACCAGAATCCAGGCTCAATGAAATCAAATATTATAAAAAATTTGTTTCTACAAATTTGCCAAAGTACTCTTGCCCTGAGATCATCATATAGCATTGTTGTATACAATGATCTCCTGGTGCTGCTCATTTCCCTTAACATCAGTTTGGGTTTGCCAAATATTAGATTGCTATAGTCATTAACTCTTTTGTCCTATGAACCTAACCTATTCCACTGATTGACTACTCTCTTAGCCAGTACCAAATGGTTTTAATGACTGTTTCTTTATAATATACTTTTATACAATATACTTATACTGGCATAGCTAGACCACCTTCATTTGAATATTTTTTCATTAATTTCCTTGAAATTCTTGATATTTTGTTCTTCCAGATGAGCTTGGTTATTATTTTTTTTCTATATCTGTAAAATGATTTCTTGAAAATTTGATTGGTATGGCACTGAATAAGTAGATTAATTTAGGTAGTAGTGTCATTTTTATTATAATCACTTGGCCTACACATGAGCACTTGATATTTTTCCAACTGATTAGGTCTGATTTTCTTTGTGTGCAAAGTGTTTTCTTTTTCCTTTTCCTTCTTTGTTTCTTTCTTCCTCCCTCTCTCCCTTGCTTCCTTTCTTTCTTTCTTCCTCCCTCTCTCCCTTCCTTCCTTTCTTTCTTTCTTTCTTCCTCCCTCTCTCCCCTCCTTTCTTTCTTTCTTTCTTTCTTTCTTTCTTTCTTTCTTTCTTTCTTTCTTTCTTTCTTTCTTTCTTTCTTTCTTTCTTTCTTTCTTTCTTTCTTTCTTTCTTTCTTTCTTTCTTTCTTTCTTTCTTTCTTTCTTTCTTTCTTTCTTTCTTTCTTTCTTTCTTTTTCTTTTTCTTTCTTTTTTTGGCTGAGGCAATTGAGGTTAAGTGACTTGCCCAGGGTCACAGAGCTTTGAAGTGTTAAGTATCTGAGACCACATTTGAACTCAGGTCCTCCTGATTTCAGGGCTGGTGCTCTATCCATTGCACTAAGTAGCTGTCCTGGAATGTGTTTTCTAATTGCATTCTTATAGTTCCCGACTTTGCCTTGGCAGATAGATTCCCAAATATTTCATATTATCAAGTTATTTTATTTTATTTTTAAAATAATTTTATAATTATAACTTTTTTTTGACAGTACATATGAATAGGTAATTTTTTTTTAACAACATTATCCCTTGTACTTATGTATGACTTATGTAGATTTATTTTGTATCCTGCAACTTTGCTAAAGTTGTGAATAGTTTCTAGTAGTTTTTTAGTTGATTCTCTGGGGTTCTTTAAGTATACCATCATATCATTTGTAAAGAGTAATAATTTGGTTTCCTTATTATCTACTCTAATTTCTCTAATCTCTTTTTATTCTCTTATTGCCAAAGCTAACTTTTCTAATATAATATTGAATAGTAATGGTGATAGTGGGCAACCTTGTTTCACCCCTGCTCTTATTAGGAATGGTTCTAGTTTGTCCCCATTACATATGATGCTTGTTGATAGTTTTAGATATATGCTACTGATCATTTTAAGGAAAACTTTATTTATTCCTCTACTCTTTAGTGCTTTTTAATAGGAATGGGTGTAGGATGCTTTTTTTTTTTTTTAATCTATTGATTTGACAAAAATCATATGACTTTTTTAGTTTGGTTATTGACATAGTCAATTATGCAAATAGTTTTCCTAATATTGAACCAGCCCTTCATTTCTGTTATAAATCATAGTTAGTCATAGTGTATTATCCTGGGGAAGACTTCCTGTAATCTCTTTACTAATATTTTATTTAAGATTTTTGTGTAGCGAGCTGTCGTCTCCAGAAGCTGCCAGATCGCTCTCTGGGAAGAGATCTGCTGTGTCTACTCAAATCTTTCAGACAGATTCTTCTTCCTGTAGTGAACCATTGTCTCCAGGCAGTTGCTGTTAACTCTTGTCCTTAGCAAGCCTGATGCAATGCAGAGTCTTTCTCTTGAATCCTGGCTCTGAATCTCCTCCAACTCTTATCCTTCTTCAGGCCGATCTGCTCTCTGCGCCCAGTGCTGTCTCTTTTTATCCTCCCAGAGAATGGGCGTGGGATAATGCAAGGGCTTCTGGGAAGAACCACCCCAGCCAATGAGCTTGCCCCCTCTATCAAGTCAACCTGAGTTCTCACCTTGTAATTGTCCAGAAAACCTGAATTCTCACCTTGTCACCATCCAGACAACCTGAGTTCTCACTTAGTAATCCTAACATCTCCCCCTTTCTTTTGATTTAGAACATAGGACAGTCATGACCTTGAAACATAAATCCATCAATATGGGAAGTATTACAGATAATTACATAAATGACCTTGAAACATAAATCCATCAATATGGGAAGTATTACAGATAATTACATGAATTACATAAGCACATAGTAACATAGTAACATAACACATGCTAGAAGTATATAACATAATCATAAATTGAAAATTTATAAATGTCCATAAGTCCATTGTCCATTAGTCTTATCTTGTGTGAGGAAGTCCAATGATTCCTGCTGATTTTTAAAGTTCTTTAACAGTCTTCTTATTATCCATGCTCTTTCAGTGTCAGATGTTTCTTAGATCTTCTCCTTTATTTTGAGGTCTTTCTCTTTTTCTGTCTCTCTCTGATGGACAAGGCGAATATGACTTGTTGGCACCCATCTGATTCCTTCTCCTGCTGAAGAAATACAAGCAAACCCTCTCTCCCAGGCAGTTAACCGCTTTCTAAATCTCTTCTCATCATCTGACAATTACATTGGAGTTGTTTGCACTGGGCACAGCCCTGTTGGTTTAAAAGGCCTGTATTCTCCCCAAGTGTAATCCATTTTTGCAATCTGATTGCCTTTTGACTGACTTATCAGTTAATCCCTTTCTGCCATGTGATTGCTTCTCTGCTGATTGATTAAATCAGAGTCCTGGCCTTCTAAAGGCTCTTTTGGTGTAACATCAGCTGCCATCATGCCCCAAGTCTTTTTTGCCTGGGGCCCTGGACCTGGGCCCCTCATCCCATTTCCCTGAATTATTCTACACTCTGATGCCCAATGGAATCCTCTGTTGCATTTTGGACATGGGGTTTTAGGTCTTCTCTCACCCTGTCTTTTCACTGTATCTCCAAATCTACACTGAGCTCTTAGATGTCCAATTTTTCCACATTGAAAACATCGCCGAGTTTCTCTAGAAGGCCCTTGCCAGGAGGGACCCTGTCTCTCCACATTCATCATTGTCTGGGTATAAAAAGCATTTGTTCCCACTGTAGCACAGCGTCTTATGATCTCCTCTAAAGGAGCATCTTTGTCTAATCCCCATATAATTCTTTTGCAAATCTCATTGGCATTTTCCTTAGCCAGATGTCTGGTCATTATTTCTGTAGCTGAATTTTCTCCAATAGTTCTTTTGACAGCAGTTTGCAAACGTCCCACAAAATCTGCAAAAGGTTCATTGGGACCTTGCTGTATTTTAGTGAAAGCCTCTCCATGATCTTTCTGTCCAGGAAGGACACCCCAAGCTTTTATTGCAGCCTTAGCAATTTGTTCATATATTGTCATGCTATAATTAATCTGTTCCGAATTCTCTCCATACTGACCTTCACCAGCTAAGTGCTCAAAAGTGAATTGTGTGTTAACTCCTATTTCCAAATTGCATCTGACTTGAATTTTACATAATTCATGAAATTCCGCAAGCCATAGTAAATTTTCTCCAGGTTCCAGGCATATCCTTGCTATGGATTTCCAATCATTCGGGGTTAGGACTTCATAAGACAAACCATCTAGTAACATTTTGACATAAGCTGATGTAGTCCCATAAAGGGTACAACCTTTTTTCAAATCCTTAATTTTATTCAAATCTAAAGGTGCATATCTTCTCATTTTATGACCTACAGAATCAATATTTTCAATCACAGGATATGCATGTATAAAATCACTTATATCCTGTCCTTCTCTCTTAGCTTTAACCAATGCTTTTTCTAATCTTGTCATAGGCTTAGGCTTCTTCACAGGCAATTCTGTTTGTGTTTCTGCCTCTTCCCCTCTTTCTTCCTCCATCTCTGAAGGTGGGGTTGATGTGGGCCTGTCAATAATCTGTTCTCTAGGCAGGGTTGAAGCTTCTTCAAGAGAATCATACCATAATTCCTCATTTAAATCCTCTTGCTCTAGGGAAAGATCTTGATCTTTCCTTTTTTCCTCACACTTCCTCCTCTGTTCATTTTTAGAACTTTTCCTTCTCCTACAACTTGCTTGATAGTTTAAGGCTAATTGAACTATGTTGTAGATATAAAATACTTCTGCAGAAATTGAACAAGGCCCATTTTTTGCTTGAAATTCTTTCATTTCATATCCCACTAGCTTCCATTTATCTACATCTATCTTTTCTTCCTCTAAGAACCAAGGGGATGTGCGTCTTAATGCAGCCAAGAGTTTAGCAATCTGTACCCAGGTTACAAGTAAACTCTGCTCCTCAATTATGTTGATTATACTCTCTATAGTACCACTCCTGAATGGGGGTGGAGCTGAGGTTGCTTCTGGGGCTGGGGATGAGTCGGCTGAGGTCCAGGGATTGAATATAGCTAACATCTGCCCCATTTCAGCTATAAGAGATTCCTGGTTTAGCCCTTAACAAGTTAAGTTCCTTATTTATCTATTAGCACGCTCACTTAATCTTTAACAAAGTTTCCTCGTTACTCACGGTTCTGGGTCAGAGAGACTGAGATCTAGATTGGAAGCTTTTCCACTGGAATCAGGACTGTGTCTGTCCCTGTTCAGGCGCCAAATTGCGAAGGTCTGGTCTAGCTCCTCTTGTCAGGATAAGCAAAAGTCCTTGCCCCACGTGTGGACGCCAATTGTAGCGAGCTGTCGTCTCTAGAAGCTGCCGGATCGCTCTCTGGGAAGAGATCTGCTGTGTCTACTCAAATCTTTCAGACAGATTCTTCTTCCTGTAGTGAACCGTTGTCTCCAGGCAGTTGCTGTTAACTCTTGTCCTTAGAAGTGACTTCCCTTCCTGCAGAGAGCCCCGTCAAGCCTGATGCAATGCAGAGTCTTTCTCTTGAATCCTGGCTCTGAATCTCCTCCAACTCTTATCCTTCTTCAGGCCGATCTGCTCTCTGCGCCCAGTGCTGTCTCTTTTTATCCTCCCAGAGAATGGGCGTGGGATAATGCAAGGGCTTCTGGGAAGAACCACCCCAGCCAATGAGCTTGCCCCCTCTATCAAGTCAACCTGAGTTCTCACCTTGTAATTGTCCAGAAAACCTGAATTCTCACCTTGTCACCATCCAGACAACCTGAGTTCTCACTTAGTAATCCTAACATTTTTGCATCAATATTCATTAGGGAAATTGGTCTATAATTTTCTTTCTATTTTCACCCTACCTGGCTTAGGTATCAGTACCATATCTGTGTCATAAAAGAAATTTGGTAAGACTTCTTTCCCTATTTTTAAAATAGTTTCATAGCATTGGAATTAATTGTTCTTTAAATGTTTGGTAGAATTCACATGTAAATTTATCTGGCTCTGGAGATTTTTTCTTAGGGAGTTAATTAATAGCTTCTTTTAGTTCTTTTTCTAAAATGGGACTATTTAAATAATTTATTTCTTCTTCTGTTGATCCGGGAAATTTATATTTTTTTGTAGGTGTTCCTCCATTTCACTCAGATGATCATATTTATTGTTATATAGTTGGGCAAAATAACTCCTAATAATTGCCATCATTTCCTCTTCATTTGGTGGAAAGTTCCCTTTTTCATTTTTGAGACTAATAGTTTGATTTTCTTCTTTCCTTTTTTTAATCAAATTAACTAAAGACTTATCTGTTTTGTTGTTTTTTTTTCAATAAGACCAACTCTTAGTTTTATTTATTAATTCAATAGTTTTCTAATTTTCAATTTTACTAATGTCTCCTTTTATTTTCAGAATTTAAAATTTGGCATTTAATTGGGAGTTTTTAATTTGTTCTTTTTCTAGCTTTTTTAGCTGCAAGTCCAGTTCATTGATCTTCTCTTTATTTTATGCAAGTAAGCATCTAGAGATATAAAATTTTCCCTACTTATCACTTTGGCTGCAAATTTTGGCATGTTGTCTCTTTGTTGTCATTCTCTTGGATGAAATTATTGTGTCTATGATTTATTATTACTCATTCATTCTTTAGGATTAGATTATTTAATTTCCAATTTTTTTTGGTCTATTTTCTTCTGGCTTTTTTGCATGTAACTTTTATTGGATTACAATCTGAGAAAAATACATTTACTATTTCTGCCTTTCTGCATTTCCTTTTGAGGTTTTATGCCCTAATGCATAGTCAATTTTTGTATTGGTTCCATGTACTGCTGAAGAAAAGGTATATTACTTTCTATCTCCATTCAATTTTCTCTAATGGTCTGTCATCCCTAACTTTTCTAGGATTCTTTTTACCTCCTTAACTTCTTTCTTATTTAATTTGTGGTTCTCTTTATCTAGTTCTGAGAGAGGAAAGTTGAGATCCCCCATTAGTATAATTGTGCTATCTAATTCTTCTTACAGCTCTCTTAATTTTTTCCTCTAGGAATTTGGATGCTACAACATTTGGTACATGTATGTTTAGTATCAATAAAATTAAATAGAATGTAGTTTCCTTCCATATATCTTTTAATTAGATCTATTTTTGCTTTTGCTTGATCTGAGATCAGAATTGCTATCTTGCTTTTTTTTTTTTTTTTAACCTCAGCTGAAGCATAATGGATTCTGCTCCAGCCTTTTATTTTTAGTCTAAATGTATCATTTTGCTTTAAATGACTTTCTTGTAAACAACAAATTGTAACATTCTGACTTTTAATCCAGTCTGCTATCAACTTCCCTTTTATGGGTGAGTTCATCCCATTCACATTCACAGATAAAATTAATATCTTTGTATTTCCAACCATCTTGTTTGCCCCCAATCATATTTTCCCCTTTCCTTTCCTCATTTCCTCCTCCTTAGTATTTTGTCACTGATCATCCCCTCCCTCAACAGCCCTCCCCTTTTTCAGTCCCCCCTTTTTTACATCTTTCTACTTCTCTTCTATTCTTCCTTCTATTAGCCTTCCACCTTTCTTTCCCCTTTTCCCCTCTAACTTCCCTTTAGATTGAAACAAGCTTCTTTGTGAAGCTAAACATGTCTGATATTCTCTCTTTGAGCCAAATCTGATGAGAGTAAGATTCGCACAATGCCCATCCCCCTTCCCTCTCTCTCTCAATTGCAATTTTTTGCCTTCTCATGAGACATAATTTATTCCATTTTAACTGTATTTTCCTCTTCTTCCAATAGAATCACTATTCCTCCTCTAATTTCTTTTTCAAATCATCACAATAAAATAAAATTATACCTGCACATTCTAAGTAAGTATACCCATAACAGACTTACAATCTCAAGAGTTAAACATGTCATCTTCCCATAATGATATTTCCCATATAAAGCTTTTTAACTTTTAAAATAAAGTTTTTTTTATTTTCTTTTTACCTTTATATGCTTCTATTAGTTCTATATTTGAAGATCAAAGTTTGTATTCAGTTCTGATCTTTTCATCAGAAATATAACAAATTCACTTGTTCCATTGAATGACCATCTTTCCCCTGAAAGATGATGCTCAGTTTTGCTGGTTATTTGATTCTTGGCTACAAGCCAAGTTTCTTTGCCTTTAAGAATATTAGATTCCATGTCCTATCTTTTAAAGTGGAAGCTGCTGGGTCCTGGATAAAACTGATTCTGGTTCCTCGATATTTGAATTGTTTCCTTCTGGCTGATTGCAATATTTTCTCCTTCATTTTATAATCCTGAATCCTGCAATGTTCCTTGTTATTTTCATTTTGGGATCCTTTCAGGAGGTGATCGATGAATTCTTTCAATGGCTAGTTTACTTCTTCTTAGGACATCCTAGCAGTTTTTATTGATAAGTTCCTGAAAGATGATGTATCGGTTCTTTTTTCATCATAGTTTTCAGGAAGTCCAATAATTCTTAGATTGTCTTTCCTAGATCTATTTTCCAGGTCAGTTGCTTTTCCAATGAGGTATTTATATATTCTTCTTCTTCTTCTTTTTCTTCTTCTTCTTCTTCTTCTTCTTCTTCTTCTTCTTCTTCTTCTTCTTCTTCTTCTTCTTCTTCTTCTTCTTCTTCTTCTTCTTCTTCTTCTTTGCTTTTGTTTGACTGATTCTTAAAGTCTCATTGATTCATTCATTACTATTTGTTAAATTCTAATTTTTAGTGAATTATTTTCAGCTAGCTTTTTTATCTACTTTTGTATGTACTTTTTATATGAAGTATTTTTTTCATTGCATTTTTTCCCATTTCACAGATATTGTTTTTCAATGAATTGTTTCCTTTTTCATATCTATTTTATAAGGAGTTATATGCTTTTCCCATTTCATCAAGTCTATTTTAATAAGTTTTCTTAAGATAATTTCTGGTTTTCCTTTTCTATACCCTTTTATTTTTCTGAGGCAATTGGGGTTTAAGTAATTTGCCCAAGATACACAGCTAGGAAGTGTTAAGTGTCTGAGACCAGATTTGAACTCAGGTCCTCCTGACTTCAGGGCTGGGTGCTCTATCCACTGTGCGACTTAACTGCCCCTTCCATACTCTCTTAAAAAGATCTCATTTTATTGCCCCATTTTTTTCTAACTCTCTTTTAAGATTTTTTTTTTGAATTCTTCCAAGAGAGCCTTTTGAAATGGGAACCAACTCATATCACCTTTTGGGGCTTCATATGGAATTGATTTGCCTTTAGTATATTCATATTCAGGTTTATTACACTATAACTACATTGGTGAGAGCTGAATCCTAAATTTTCCTGCCTTCCCCCTATATTTCAAAGAATTAAATAGTAAAAGCATATTTATTAATGATTATGTTATTGTAAAGGATGGCTAAGCATCCTGGTTCCCAAAACATATAACCCCAGTTGGTGGGCTAATGATACTAATTATTAGGGCCACCATATATCTAATGTCCATACAGTTGCTTTTGAACAACTATTAAGAAAAAACAGAAAGGGTGATGGCACTGTTAAAGAAGAGATTTTACGAAGGTAGAATCAACAGGACTTGGGAACTAGATTAGATATGTGAGAGGGGTAAGAAAGAGTAAAGTGTTTATGATGAAACCTGGATTATAGTATTGTGTTGCTGGGAGGAGGGTGGTAGCCTTGAGGATTTGAGAGGAAAAATAATGACTTCAGTTTTAGGCATGTTGACTTTAAGATTTCTGTGAGACATCTAATTGTAGCCACCCAATGGCAAATTAAGTGCTTCTTGGGGATAGAAGAAAGGTTAAGGCTGAAAAAGTAGATTTGGAAATCATTAGTAAAGAAATAATAATTGAACCAGTGGAAAGTAATGAGATAACCAAGTGAAAAAATTTAGAGGAAGAAGAAAAAAGAGCCTAGGGTAGATTCTTCTACGAATTACTTGAATAACAATTCAGGGAAGAGTTCCAAGGAGTGATCAGTTAGGTAGGAAGAGAACCAGGGGAGATTAATGACACAAAAACCTAGAGAGAAAAACAGCATCAAGGAGCAGAAAGTTATTCACAATGCCAAAAACTGCAGAAAAACCAGGGAAAATGAACATTGATAAAAGACTATTTGGCAATTAAAAGATCATTGGTACCTTTAGAGAGAGAACTTGTGGTTGAATGATGAGGTCAGAATTCTGAGTGAAAGTAAAAGAATTAGAGGCATCAGTTACAGTCAGATTTCTTAAGGAATTTATTCCTAAATATGAGAAAGGATAAGGAAAATAACGCTTTGAGGTTAAGTGCACTATATAAACAGAGATATAGATATAATGTTTGTATACATATATATGCATTTACATATGTAGCTTCTAGTTAAAAGTCTATACACACATATCTGAGGTAAAAGCCTCAGAGATGTTCAAATAATTGAATAAAATTAACATAATAAAACCTTGACAGTCTAGCGTAGCTTATATGGTAGAAATCGCTGACTTCCAAAATCATTAAAAAACTACCAACAACACCCAAAACACAGTGGGGCTAGCCTCTGACTATGACTTGGGATGATCCCCAAGAAGTAATGTAGATAAGGCCATTGGGGTAGAAAAGGATAACTGGGGCATGAAGCAGTGATTCCAATCCATTTCTGCTTGATCTACAATAGGAAGAATATGGCCACATACAAGACACAAGACACAGAACACAATAATTTCTGAAGAATAGAAATTAGAGGATGATAAGGACATAAAGAACAATAGGAAAATTTAGGATAGATCTCAGTAACTACAATATGTCACCACTGATGACTTGTTTTTCTGTACTGTCCTAAAATATATCCGTTGGGAAATTTGTGGTAGTGAAAAATATACAAAAAAGCAAACAAAAAGCCTAACAAAACAAAATGAAACAAAAAACTAAAGTGGGCCATCCAATTGTGGAGAGTAAAGGAAAACAATTAGCCTGAAAATGAAAATAAGCAGAATTAGTAGTATTTAGAAGCAGCAGCATGATAGTAGTGGCACACTGATGCTAGAAACATGGATGGATTAGAAGTGATGAAACTCCAAAAGCCAAATCATCTAGCATAAAATAATTCTGCCTTCTGGGGGGAAAATAGCTTTCTGCCCCTCTAGAGCACCTTTTCTCTGTTGGAGACTTGCTATACAAGTAAAGTTCAGAAATCCTATGGTGGGAGACATGTTGCCCACGAGAATAGTGTCAAGCTAAGCCAAGCAGTGCTATTTGAACTCATCTTTTGAAACTACATCTATTGCACAAAACAATTTCAAAGAATAGGGAGACCTGTAGCATATTTTCGAAAGAGTTCCATGGAAAAGCAGTTCAAATTAATTTTAACAAATGAATATTAATTACCTGCTACACACTAGACATTATTGCCAGTAAGGAGGATACCAAGACAAAGATGAAAGAAGTCTTCACTGGAGAAGAGTTTACTTTTTATTGATGAGATTGGGGAACAGCACGCATACAGATATGTAAGTCCAAAACATGACCCAATCATTTCATGATTGTCTGATTTCTCTCTAGTTTATTCTCCCTGATTTGAAAGTAACTTTTCAGACATGTTTAAAGTAAAGTTTAACTATGGTTCATGTGTAAGATCTTCCTAAAATGTGGGTGATAAAACCCCTCTAGAAAACATAGTGTACAATATAGTTGTCAGTTATAGTTTATTTCTTTTACCACAAAAACTACTGAAGACAGAAGAATTTCACAGGAGCACATCAAGGTACAGAAAAAAACAAAACAAAACAACATAACACAATTCAAATGTCTCATTATATTTTCTGCTCCATCACCCAACAGGTAAAGAGAAATTTGTGAGACTATAAAACAGATAATTGACTTTTGCCTCAGACTTATACTGTCATAGGAATAAAAATGTCTATCTTTTCTGGCTAGTAAAGTTATAGCTTTGAACTTCTTAGGTCCTTCCTTTGTAGCATGATATCAGTGGTGGCCATCTGCTCCAGAAATTTCTATTCTCTCTTCTTGGATGTTACCAAAATGCAGATTTCTATAACTCTTAAATCATGAAAAATCTTTTCCAACTTACCTCCCTCCCCTACTTTTCTGGAAATTCAAAGGAAAATGACAAAAAAATGTTATGAGCCACTCTCTCATAAACAAACAAATAAATGAACAAATGAACAAAAAGACAGCACAATTTCTATACCTTTTCAGCCTGACTATTCAGACTAAATTCTATCTTCCTGACTTTCAAATTTCAATCCATTTTGACATAACTCCTTTGCACTGATTTGGATTTGTTATGTCATCTTGGTGAAGTGAAAATCCCCTAACAAAAAGACAGAATTCATGCAGAGATCCATAGGAGGTGTCCTTTTCTGATAAATATCCAAAACCTATACCTCCTTTTAAGGGCTTGTGGGACTCTTTAATTCATCCCCTCCCACTTTTGTTACATAAATGCTATATAAAAGACGTATCAAAACTCTCAATATAGTTTTTAAGCATTAATCATCTTGAACTGCATTAACACTTTTGGCACATTTTGTATGTATGTGAAGTAAATAAAGTAATAGCATTAAGAGGTTAATACTCAGTGTTCTGGGAAACTCATTCAAAACCCCTAATTAATCCTTCTAAGTCATCATCAAAATAAGAAATGACTCTGTTTTTATTGCTATTTGTTTTTCAAGTGATGGCACATCTCTCTCCCCACTACAGTTTGACTCTTTTTCCTGAAAATAAAAATCTCTCTTTTAATTTTCTTAAGCTATATTACCCTCAGGCTAGATCCAAGTTAATAGCAATGACCTGTCTTTCATGCTTTCCTAAAAGACATCAGAAAGAGATAATCATTCATTTAATTTTAATTACAGACCTACTTTGGAGAAACCCACAGGATCTTGTCTGCAAGCAAAACCATACAGATTGTTACAACTTGTGGCCAATTATGTATATAACACATTCATCATACCAACCCATCTTAGTCTATGGCAGCATCTTAAAAGTCAGCACATATGCTTTTGGAAGTAGTAACAAGAGTTGTGGATAGACCACAGTGACAGAAATGAAGTAGCCTAATGACACTCTGGGTTTATTCCAAATTACTATTACAACAATAGTACTCCAAGGAATGTCAAAGAAATAATATTTTCTGTACCCTGAACTAAGGTTGTAAAGATAAGTCAATAATTGTTCCTTTCCTGTTCTTCCTGGCTTATAGCTCCTCCAAGTGAATGCCTTCTCTAACTGATTCATGTATCTTCTGACTTTCATTCTACTCCTGTTTCCCACTTTTTCTAGCATGGGGAATAGCTAGTATGAGTAGATAGAAAACTGTAGTGTAGTTGGAAGGTTAGCTATGGGAATATGGTCTAGATTAAGAGCATAGATCTTTAGGGTTGACAGGGCTCACAAGATGACCCTCACACCAATGTCACACCACTGACATTTAGTCAATGGATTGGAGGGTTTATTCCCTTGAGAATCACAATTTAATTTTTCAGGGATCATGTGATTTCTCCATCAAGGGAATTTGATAATTAAGCAATTAAAGAAGTTAAAAGTCATGAAGTACATAATTGAATTAATAGTGAAAATGTGATGGCACAAAAGAAACATATTTTGGTTTTCCTTTCTGAAGGATTTTGCTTTATTAGAAATACTACTATTTTTCAACCAGTTGTTTCATTGGGAAACATAAACTATAGATATTCTAGGTAAATGCTGCCTCACAGACCATCTGTTGAGGTATAGGTATTTATTAATGTACATTGGTGCAGGTGTTATATAATATATACTTATGCATTTATAGCTTAAGTTTTTGAAATTATTGGCCAGCACAGCTTCTATGCCTGAGAAAGTGTGAAGGAAAGTAACAAAGAACAGAATCTATTCAGGAACCTAAAATGAGAATAAGGATTGAGATAATTAATTACCATGTTTTAATGTTATCTTCCATTTCTGCTTCTGACTTCCTGATCTTTGCCCCCATCCCTCAGCTGTCTCCTCAACCTGGTCTATCCCCCAGAATCAAATCTTCTCACCTTGGAAAATCCCACTGCCCTTGGTAGCCCCGTCTCCCACTGGTATACTCCTCCCTAAATGTCCATTCTGAGAAAAGGCCGAGGGCAGCCATCTTTCCTTTCTCTCTAGCTCTGCTTCTTACTCTCTAAAATTTGTTGCCATGTCTCCAGTGAGGGTACCCTCTCCCCCTCCTTTTCAATTTTTTATTATATTACCTTCTCTATTATAAGGTAATAATGCAATGCAGAACTGTAAGCTCTCTGAGAGCAAAGAATGTTTGTATTCCCATTATGTCTTTAGTAAACACTTCTTGATCTGATTTGATTTATTTAAGATGAGAAGATTTGGATCTTAATAAATTCATTTTGTTGAAATACTTTTGGAAAGGAATAAATAATAATACGAAGTTATACCTGTTCCTCATGTTTGGTTGAAATCAACCTACTCTCTTCCCCACCTTCACAATTTATTCAGTGTATTTTATAGAGGGTCTTGCTTGGAGTCAGAAAAACCTGGATTTATGTTCTGCTTTTGACATTTACTAGTTATTTGAATGGAATAACTAAAATATCTCAGTGCCCCAGGAATTTCCCTAAAACTAGAAGACACAAAAGTGGTATAGTTGAAGAGAGGTTCTAATTTTCTTGTTTTCTAGAAGTCTATTAGAAGAGAAAGAGGAAATCAAATGTCCCAAACAATATGAACATAGTATTTTTCTACAGATGTATTTTCTATATTAAAATAGTTATTTCTTTTTGAGACATTAGAAGTGAAAGAATGAACATTTATTGTTATAGATTGAATGTCTGAAGTAATACATTCCTTTCAACAGATTATGAAAAGGATTATTTCTCAACTTCTGTTAAGGTGTAAATAGATTTAGCCAATGGATTGGAGGATTTATTCCCTTGAGAATCACAATTTAATTTTTCAGGGGTCATGTGATTTCTTCATCAAGAGAATTTGATAATTAAGCAATTCAAGAATTCAAAAGTCATGAAGTACCTAATTGAATTAATAATGAAGGCACAAAAGAATCGCATTTTGGTTTTCCTTTGTGAAGGATTTTACTTTATTAGAAACATTGCTATTTTTCATTCAGTTGTAGTCATTGAGAAATATTATAAACTATCGATATTCTAGGTAAATGCTGCCTCAGAAGATAATCTATTAAGGTATAGGAGTTTGTTAATGTACATTGGTGCAGGGTGTGCCTATATAAATGAAATCACACACTTAAATTATTAAAGCAATATCATCATAATTATTGTTATTATTTTAGTAGTTATTGCCAAAGCTTATGGTAAGCACCTCAATGAGCTCATGTTTGTAAATAACTTTGGCAGGGTGGTATCATAAATGTTAATTATAAGTCATATGGCATTATAATAATATAATTATAATTAATAGCTTACACTTTGCATAGCATTTTAAAGTTTACAAATTCTTTAGAACAACTATTTGAAATGGACAGCAAAAAGATAGTTGTACCTATTTTACAGATTAAAATAAAATGAAAATAAGAGTGGTGGAAAATTAATGAAAATTTACTAACCAGTACAGTCAGAATTAAAGTCTTTGCACATGATTTTTATATATATGAAAACATATGTATATATTCAACTAAAATTTTACCCTATTACTTTATAGTTTTTAGCTTCTTAAAGGCTATGACAACAAAGTGGAAGTTCAATAGACCTTGAAGTGAAAAGGCTTTGGGCCTGACTTGGTTACAAGCTGTCATGTAAGGACCAACCTAGAAAAATTTATAACCATAAAATTGATCACAGGGGGTGAAGAATTTTGGCCACAACCAACTCACAAAGACTGCCAAGTACAATGAAGAATGCTTGTCATCTGTCTCAGTGGAAAGAACTGGGAAGTTCACACCTAAATATCTCTTCACTTACCTACAGCATTACCTGAGATTCTTACTCAAATAGCCAAACTTTTGACTTGACTATTTCTAGATATATTGGTATAACTTTACCTAATTAGAATGATTTATATCCCCTATTACAAAACCAGGACAGCTTAATTTATCATCTAGTTGTCACCCAGCTGACAGCAAGGTGAGTCCTAGGAGAATTCTACACTGGGAATTTAAGCTTTGATTTAGAGACAGGATATTGAAAATTAGGCTACTCAATGTGAAAAGAATCTTGGGTTTCCAGTAGACTGAAGCTTAAGGATGATTTTTTTTTCCTGACAAAAGTTCCTTCTTTATTCTTTCCTTCTTATGCAACATCAGGAATACTGTATTACATTCTGCTCAGTGTACCAGATGTTAGAAAGGACATAAGTGAGCTGGATTTCATTAAGAAATTTGTGACATGTTGGGAAGAGCCTG
This sequence comes from Sminthopsis crassicaudata, assembly GCF_048593235.1. Lineage (NCBI taxonomy): Eukaryota > Metazoa > Chordata > Mammalia > Dasyuromorphia > Dasyuridae > Sminthopsis > Sminthopsis crassicaudata. Next base: position 108,662,633 of record NC_133622.1, read on the forward strand.
GAGTCAGAACTTCATAAGGATCAGCTTATAAATACAAAGAGCTATCTAATCAAGATAGGAAGATGTTTAAAGGAAGTCTGATTCCTAATTTTAACTATTTGAAAGATGGCCAGAAATATAGATTAGATTTTAAGCAGCAAGAGGAGAAGCAGCTAAGCACTAGAATGGAAGTAAGAAAGACAAAATTTCAAATCTTGACTGTTTTTGCTGTTTTGCTGTTGTTATGATTCTTACAAGGTACTAAAACAGTAGGATTGATAGAGACAATAATTAAATTTAGCATGGTTCAGTATGATTGATCTGATCCTATAAGGGGAGGTTATAGGCCAGAACTTGAAACATGATGCTAAGTGGAATTGAGGAGACAATGGTTAAATCTAATATAGCATTGATTTAATCCTACAACAAATAATGGTTTCCTAGTGATGTAATGATTGGAGTATACTCAGTGCACAACATAGAGCAAGAAGCTCTCAGGGCCAGACACAGAAGCCCACAAGCCCACTCTCAGAGGTGAAATCAAATTCATTACATTTTCCACCTTTGTTTTGGAAGGAGATTTGAAGAAGGAGAGGCTGAAGCTGGCAGAGGCAAAGGAGCTCTCAGAGCCAAGGAGAAAGATGGGCCTCTAAAAAAGCTAACTGGGCCCAAGGAAGGAGACAATACTTGGAAAGAGAAAATAAAGGATCTGGACTTTAACTCCTGGCTGCATTTGAGGTGATTATTACATTGAACTGAAAGGAAAGCTGCCTCCATAAGTCCCCCAAGAAACTTGCTCAAAGAGAAAATTACTAGAGAAGAACATTACATTTAGTCGTTTTAGTTGTGTCAAACTCTTTGTGATCCATTTGGAGATTTCTTGGCAAGCATACTGGAGTGATTTGTCATTTCCTTCTCATTTTTCAGAGGAATAAATGACTTGTTCAGGGTCACATGGCTTATAAGTGTCTGAAGCCACATTTGAACTCATGTCTTCCTGACTTTAGATTTGGTACTCTAAATACTGTGCCATTTAGCTGCCCAAAATCTTGACTAAACACTCCATAACAATATGACTGTGAAGAAATTACTTAACCTTTTTCAACTTCAGTTTCCTCTTCTTTAAAATAATAGCACTTAACTTACAGTGTGATTGTGAGAACCACATGAGACAACTTAAATAAAAGCCTTTTGACAGTCTTAACTGCTAGTTGTTGTTGCTTCTGCTGTTGCTGTTATTCTGTTTGGCACCAGAGGGCAAAGATAGACTCAAATGTTGGAAGACAGGTAAATTTTGTCTCAACATTGGTAGACAAAACTTCTTAGCAATTAGAGTTGTACAGAAGTCAGGTCTGTCAAAGTATAACGATGGCCCCTCCCCTTTGAGATCAAACAAAGGCCAGATGACTGATCCCTTATTGAGGATGTCAGAATATAGATTCTCAATCAGGTATGGATAGAGCCAAATAATATATGAGATTTCTTCCATTGGTGAGTTACTATAATCCTTTGTTTAAAAAGTTCTAGATCATGGCTCTCTGGCTGAACACTGGGATATGCTGATTGATTTTTTATAACTAGTGGGTAATTAAAGGGCTCTGATTTTCTGGAGGAGAAGCATCAAGAAGAAAAGAGAAAATAGAGTGAGCTATTCTGAGTCCAATTTGTTCAGACAGTAGAGTAGACATGAAACTGGTCCTACATTTTAAACTCCAATTGTAATCAGGAACTAACGATCAAGGGCAGAGTTCTCTGACTACATTGTTATAATTCACTGCATGATATTGAAAAGCAGTCACTGTCAGGAGGACTTCAGCTATCACTTTTATTCATATTCCTAATAGAAACGGAACATTTATAATGCTCTTAGAAACCTTTGGATTACTTGATAATGATGCATTATTCAAAATATACTCGATGCTTCTGAGAATTTCAGGAAATTCTTTCAGGAAAAAAAATACAAATTCTTAACATTGGATCATTAACTAATTGAATCACTGAAAGATGGAACTGGAAAGAATCTAGTCATCTTTTCCTATCTCTAACACAAATATATATATATATATATATATATATATATATATATATATATATATATATATATATATAATATAATACAAATATATAACAAAAATACAAGGAAAATATAAATTCAATCCATTATTCAAATTATTCCAAGTGGTTATATAATAGTCTATCTAGAAAGGATTGTATATATCTGAATATAACAGGCTGTTTCTTAAAAGAAAATCTCTAATCCCCTCCTTAGGACAAAAGCAAAACAAAACTAAACAAAAACCCAACAACAATAAAATATCTTCTTATAACAAAGTACTCTTAATCAAACAAAAGGAATTCAAGCACAGATACATTTATTTATGTTTGTATGTGTATCTTTCTGTATATTGAGTCTTTTACCTCTCTTTTAGGAGAATGTTAGCTTATTTCATCATTGGACCTCTGGAATTAAGGGTAGTCAATGCATTGATCAAAATTCTTAAGTCTTAAGATTTTTATGTCTTTACATTATTGTAATTGTAAAAATAAATAGTTTCTGATTCTACTCACTTTAGTTTGATTTATTTTCCTGGCTTGCTCTGAAACCAGTCCCTTCATTATTTTTTCTAGCATAACAATATTGGATTACATAAACGTACCACAATTTCTTGAACCATTCTTCAATTGATGAAACTCCTTAGTTTCCAGTCCCTATTCACCATAAAACAAGAACAATACAACAAAAGATTATAATTTTTTAAAAATAGATTTCACAAGATTTTTTAAATACAGACTTATAACATTTAGTAAGTCTTAATCAGGTGTTTTATCAGTCCATGAAAACTCTTTGAGACTATGGGAGAAAATGAATACAAATTTTGGAAGCACTTAACAAGTTGGCAAAATTATTGAGAACAAGCACAACTTTAGAAAACTTTAATCATGGGCTGGGTTTTTCATGAGGAAGTGCCAAGTGTGTGAATGTCATTATTATAAAGATAGTGAATCATTCTCCCATCCCAATCCCACCCCATTACTCAGTGTCCCACAAAGTTTGCCTAAGAAGGAGTTAGTAAGTCTGTGTGCATGGAAGCAATTTATATATTTGCACACTAATAAAATAACAAATCTTTGAATTAATAGAGAAATTAATTCATTAAAATACTACATATCACTTTAAAAAAATAACCAAAAAGAGTTTAAACGCAATCTTAAACTCACACGTAAAGTTTATGCTTATCAAAAGTTTTATAAGAAAATGTATAAGAAAAATTTTTCATGAAACCTAAGAAACTTTTCTCACTATTTACTTATCTGTCTCTTTAGCAATAGCCCCATATTTCAATTAATTTCATTGTTTGTTTAACTTCTTGATTTTAAGGTATTTTCCTCTTTTTGTACTTTAAGCCATATCCTTCTTTTAAAATTTGGTACATAATCTATACTATAAATTTTTTTGATCTAAGAATATGGTTATTAGCCTCAGCTATGACCACTTATGACATTTTAGTAAAAAATATAAAGATATATGCAAACAATGAGTAATATGGTGATATATGAATATAAATTCCTTCCTAATCTTTCTGAATGATAAACCTGTGCCTTAGAAGAGCACTAGATCTATCTGCTCTTATCTCAATCTGAAAGTATTCATTGTTATTAAATATTCTAACTTTTAATTGATATTGAGCTATAAAATTTTATCTCATTTAAAAAATTAATGATCATAATTTTTTTCTCTTTTGTTTTCATAGTGAGGAAAAAAAAAACTAAAATAAGAACACAAAACAAAAATAAAAACATGCACATTTAAGTGTAACAAAATATTTAATTGTCCAAGTTTTTAAAATGACTTATAATGTTTCTTAGATCTATCACTAATCTATTAGGAGATGGACAACAAAATTTAGTACCAGACTTCTGGAATCATAATTGATTATTTCATTGATCAAAGTTTTTTTCCAAGATGTCTTTACAATGCTATTATATCTATCTATCTATCTATCTATCTATCTATCTATCTATCTATCTATCTATCTAGATATAGATATATGTATCTATATCTATATCTATATCTATATCTATATCTATATCTATATCTATCTCTCTCTTTATATATATTTCTTTCCTTCTGGTTCTTATTCTTTCACTCTGCATCATTTTGTATAAATGTTCTCAATCTTCTCTGAACACATATGCCAGAATTTGTTTAGTCATTTTCCAATTGATTGAAACTTCTGTAGCTTCTAGTTCTTTGGTACCAAAAAAAAAGCTGCTACAGCTATTTGTCATATGAATTAGTTCTTTGGTATCTGGATTCATGCCATCCTCTGAAGCTGTATGGTTTATTTGTATAACATGGTATTTAATTTTCTTTTTTTTTAACTTAAATTACTGTAATATGAGAATTTTTTTTAATTTTATGTTTTACTATACCTTTTTATATACAAAACATATGCATGAGTAATTTTTCAACATTGACCCTTGCAACATCTTCTGTTCTAACTTTTCCTCCTTCCCCTCACCCCCTACCCTAGATGGCAGGTAGTCCAATACATGTTAAATATGTTAAATTATATGTTAATTTCAATATTTGTATACATATTTATAAAGTTATCTTGTTGCACAGGAAAGATCAGATTTAGAAAGTAAAAATAACTTGAGAAGAAAAAAAATAAAAATGCAAGCAAACATAAAAAGAGAGGAAATGGTATGTTGTGGTCCATATTCATTTCCCAGTGTTCTTTTTCTGTGTGTAGCTGGTTCTATTCATAACAGATCAATTGGGACTGATTTGTATCCTCTCATTGTTAAAGAGAGCCATGTCTGTCAGAACTGATCATCATGTAGTATTGTTGTTGCCCTGTATAATGATCTCCTGGTTCTGCTCATTTCACTCAGCATCAGTTCATGTAAGTCTCTCCAGGCCTTTCTGAAATCATCCTGTTAGTCATTTCTTACATAACAATAATATCCCATGATATTCATAAACCATAACTTATTCAGCCATTCTCAAAATTGATGGGCATCCATTCAATTTCCAGTTTCTGGCCACTACGAAAAGTGCTGCCACAAACATTTTGGCACAGACAGGTCCCTTTCCCTTGTTTAGTATTTCTTTGGGATATAAGCCCAGTAGTAACACTGCTGGATCAAAGGGTATGCACAGTTTGATAACTTTTTTAGTATAGCTACAAATTGCTCTCCAGAATGGTTGGATTCTTTCACAGCTCCACCAACAATGCATCAGAGTCCCAGTTTTCCCACATCCTCTCCAACATTTGTCATTATCTTTTCCTGTCATCTTAGCCAATCTGACAGGTATGTAGTGGTATCTGAGTTGTCTTAATTTGTATTTTTCTGGATTTGTAACATCTTTTCTTTTTTTATTATAGCTTTTTATTTACAAGATATGTGCATGGACATAGACAATTGCAAAACCTTTTGTTCCAATTTTCCCCCTCCTTCCCCCCTCCTCCCCCTGATGGCAGGTTGACCAATACATGTTAAATATATTAAAGTATAAGTTAAATACAATATATGTATACATGTCCATACAGTTATTTTGCTGTACAAAAAGAATTGGACTTTAAATTGTGTACAATTAACCTGTGAAGGAAATAAAAAATGCAGATGGAAAAATGTAAAGGGATTGGGAATTCTATGTAGTGGTTCATAGTCATCTCCCAGAGTTCTTTGTCTGGGTGTAGCTGGTTCAGTTCATTACTGCTCTATTGGAACTGATTTGGTTCATCTCATTGTTGAAGAGGGCCACATTCATCAGAATTGATCATATAGTATTGTTGTTGAAGTATACTACGATCTCCTGGTCCTGCTCATTTCACTCAGCATCAGTTCATGTGAGTCTCTCTAGGCCTTTCTGAAATCATACTGCTGGTCATTTCTTACAGAGCAATAATATTCCATAATATTCATATACCACAATTTATTCAGCCATTCTCCAATTGATGGGCATCCACTTAGCTTCCAGTTTCTGGCCACTACAAAGAAGACTGCCACAAACATTCTTGCACATACAGGTCCCTTTCCCTTCTTTAAGATCTCTTTGGGATATAAGCCCAGTAGTAGCACTGCTGGGTCAAAGGGTATGCACAGTTTGATAACTGTTTGAGCATAGTTCCAAATTGTTCTCCAGAATGGCTGGATGTATTCACAAGTCCACCAAAAATGTAACAGTGTCCCTGTTTTTCCACATTCCCTCCAGCATTGCACATTATCTTTCCCTGTCATTTTAGCCAATCTGACAGGTGTGTAGTGGTATCTCAGAGTTATCTTAAATTTGCATTTCTCTGATTAATAATGATTGGAGCATCTTTTCATATGGCTAGAAATAGTTTCAATTTCTTTGTCTGAAAATTGTCTGTTCATATCCTTTGACCATTTATCAATTGGAGAATGGCTTGATTTCTTATAAATTAGAGTCAATTCTCTATATATTTTGGAGATGAGGCCTTTAGCTGTAAAAATGTTTTCCCAGTTTATTGTTTCCCTTCTAATCCTGTCTGCATTAGTTTTATTTGTAGAAAAGCTTTTTAACTTAATATATCACACATTTTCTGGGATTAACAGATCCAAGCTGTGCCTGGATCATACTGAGTCACTTTGGGACTGTAGTGTTTACCCCCTGTGTTTATAGCTTCTCTGCTCTGGCTTGCTGCCAAGGCAAAGTAGCCAGTACTGTGGTAGAGTTCTCCATGCAGATTTTCCACTGGATGAGATATTACCCCACCCGGCAGCAGTCTGCTTAGTGTGACCAAGCTCTCACTGCCTTCCTCAGTCTGTGCATGGCCTACCCCACTTCTGTCCCTGATTGTGAGCAAAACATACCTTTTCTGGCAAATTTCAAGATTATCTTCTCTTGGTAATGTGTTGTACTTCCAATATTCATGGGATCTGACTGTCAAGCACTAATTCTGAGGGAAAAGGAATGTTTAGGAACATGCATGTGTCCTCTTTCACCATCTTGGCTCCGCCCACCGGTATTTAATTTTTCTTAATTTTTACTTCTTTTATGTAAATGCATGATTTCTAGTTATGGTGATTATAATAAGTTTTATTGTTGGTTCCTATAAGTTGATCTTCCAGTCATTTTCCTTTTTGAAATGATTTCATTGGCTAATACTTTAGAAATTGATTATTCATTAATTGTTTCTGTTCCTATTGCTTCCTATTAAGTTGATTCGTAAAGAATTTTGAGTCTTTCCCAGAAATCATGAAAAAATAAAATAAAAAACATTTTCCTCAAAGGATGGGGAAATTGAAAAAAACAAAACAAAACAAAACAAAACAAACAAACAAAAAAAAAACCAGAGAAGCCCATGAGGTCCTTCTAAATTGGCACAAGTCAAGAGATTGTGTTTTAAATAGTATTTTTTCAATTTCATTCCTTTCTATTCTCTTTTAATAATTTAAGAGTTTTAATTATTAGCACCACTCCTCCTGAAGTAAAATTGTACATGTGCAAAAATTTTGTGTTTTTCTAGTCCAGATTTATGGTATAATATAAGAATTATTTTAAACAACAAATTGCACTGAGAAGAAAAAGAAAAGAAAATCTATAGTTTATCCATTTTTTAAACTTTGCTTTTTAGTAAATAATATGTAAGATCTCATTGTTACATGTTAAATCATTTCTTGGAACTCAGTATCAAAATGTAGTATTCATTTATTTATACACACTTTTTTTTTCATTTCTCTAGATATATATCTATAGCATTATTATTATTTTTTATGAGAATTGGCTGGGAAGGATTGGCAAGTCTGCAATAAGCCAAATCTTCCTCACTCTCAAAGACCTTTCTTCAAGGCTTTTGTACTCATTTCATTCAGTCTTCAAAACAATACTGAAGCTTGAGAATACAGATATTATTTTTTTCCACTTTATAAAAAACATCCAAAGAGGTTGTGACTTATTTGACATTTTCTAAATCTACTAAGTAAATTTACTTCTTAGTACTCTAAGCTACTACTAATTATTTGATGGTACTAGCATGTTTTATAAAACTTCTTTCTGAATATAACCTTATCTATGTAACTTGACTCATTCAGTGAATCTAGGTAGAAGGAAAGAAGTGATGAAGTATATGAGTATGTATAGTTACATATTTCAATCCTTTTTAAACCATGGGTGACATAGACACATACAACTAGGGTATTGAGATCTTGCTTAATTGATAAGTTATTAAAATAAAGCTCCACTTGAAAGCCGATGAGTGCAGAGGGGTGGGTGCCTGATGAAAGTTTGGCATGAGACCTCTGGAGCCCAGAAAGGAGTCTTTTCCCACCTGCTATGTATCCAGTCCTGCAAGTCTATCTTCCATTCATGTCCCTTGAGTCTGTCCCTGGTCCCAATATGTTCTTAAATTGTGTGTGTGCTCCCTGTGCTCCCTCCCTCCATAGTTGCATATTCCTCTTCCTGACCTCTTCTATTCCACTCTTCCCCACCTACTCAGTTAAATTCACTTTACATATATGGGTGATTTTTCATATTACAGAATCTCAATTACATATTTTAAAGAGAGGAGATATTGGAAATATCTTTGGGGATTTTAGGGGTGCATTAGATTTTACTCACCAAATACAGTTTAAATTCTCCATATTCCAAAGTATATTTCTTTCTTTGGGTAAATCTTCGGTACCACTATACCCTAAGGCCATCAACCTTTACCATCTGCATGCCTTTATGGTTAACAATGCCTTAAGTACTTTAATCTGATTTACTAATTCATTTAAAATACCTCCTTGGCTCTTCCAACTACCTTGTAGCTAAATCGTCTTTATGTGTTGCATTCCTCAGTTAGGACATGAACTCCTTGAGAATGGGGGCTATCTTAGTTTTTAATTTTTATCTCCAGCAATTAGCACAATGTTTGGTATATTTTCAAATCATTTATTCATTCATTTTTTAAAAAATTATGAACAAACCATAACTGTGGGATTAGGAATATTTTTAAACCATGGCTGAAGAGCCAGATGATGATTTCTGGGATGGAGAGGTTCACAGTTGATTCCTGGTCTTATAAGAACATAAATTCAATTGAATCGACTCAATTCCTCCCTTGTAAAAATTGCAATTAGAAAAAGCCAGGTAAATTGGAAAGACATTAATACTACCAAAAATCCATGATCTCAAAAGTATAGATATTTATCTAATGGGACAGATCACAACTCATCCTTGATTTCTCATCCTGTGGGATCATCTCCACATCTTTACATATAATATATTAGCATCCATCTTTTAGAAATGTTAATATTTCAAGAGAATTCCTTGCTTTGACTATTTTAGAAATCCATTGTATTTTCCCAATTGTGCATTTCCTTTAAAATAGCTTTTAGGATAAAATACTTTCTCACACTAGTTATACCTGGTGATATGCTGTGGGTACATAAAACAATTATGGAATGTATTGTTGTCTTTGGAGGAACTTGTTGCTTTGAATCTTTGGATATTGTGGTTATTTCTCACGAAGTTACATGGTATCAAAATATTGAAATTTACTATTCTAGTGACACACACATGTGTGGAAAGATAGAGTTATCAGAATTTCACAGAATAAAAGCTTAATCTGTACAAATGTAATCTTGCTAAATTTCTTCTTCCTATTTAAAAATGGGTTTAGATTTTCATCCATTTCCAAGGTATTTCCAAGATTTCATATAATTCTACTCAAAGGAAAGACTATCAAATTGTTATAAAATTACCTGAAAAATAATTCTTCTTCATCTATTTAGATTTTTGTTTGAGAATTGTTGGGCTGATCTTTTTGAGGGGCTGTGAATACTATTGAAAGAACCCTGAAGCATTCTGAGGCTTGATCCAGTCCTTCAGTTATCACATCTAAAGAATATAAAAAATTTATTTCTAAGTGCTGATTCTGCTTGTGACATAATCCTAGACATAACTTATTATAAGTAAATATAAAACTTTTAAACATCTTTCACAATAGGTATTCACAAGAATATTATAAGTATCCTTCACAAAAGTAAGTATAATAAACAAAAACAAACCAAATTTTCTTTATCCTCAAAGTATCACAATCACCAGTTTAACATTTTTAGCATTATCACTTTTAAGAAATATAGCTGTTCCCTCTTTATACCTTGCTTGATGAAGATAATCAGAGATGGTCACAACAAAATAATTCCTGTGGTTGGATCTGTCAAGAAATCATACAAAACAGGAGGAATCTAATTAGAGGACAATCTTTGAAGTTGTATTTTGGTCTACTGAATCAAATGTCTTTTTTTTTTTTAAATCAATCAGCAAACAGCATAAAATCTTGTATTCTCTACATATTTCAGGGAAACTAACTGGGAAAAAATGTTTGCAATGGAAAATAATTTATGTAAAAAAAAAAGCCCAGTATTTTTTTCCCCCTCACATTTTTCATCAAAAACATTCTTGCTTTGTTTGCAGATCATTCTTGTAAAGATAACAGTAATTTTTGGTTTCATATAGATTCCTCTTTGTGGCATATGAATAATGTCACGCATGGCTTTTGCTATTTAGATGGAATATTATTCCTCTATCTCATACTTTTTCTGGCTTACTTTAACACTTAGCCCAAATCATATTTTCTCTAGGAATCTATTCCTATTTCTGTTCCCATCCCCACTCTTGCATTCTATCCTGTTGGAGATGATTTTATTCAACTCTCTATAACTTATATATTTCTAGTAATTTAAATGATGCATAAGAAGACATTTTATACAAGCTTCAGTCTCATATTATACTCCCCAACCCAAAGTGTGTGTGTGTGTGTGTGTGTGTGTGTGTGTGTGTGTGTGTGTATGTGTGTTTGCAAGTACACAAAACATGGTGTGGTGGACAGAAAGCCAAATTCAGAACTCAAGAGGCCCGCCTTAGACTCATACTATCAATTTATACACAAATATAAAGGGGATCATGAAGCGTGAAACTTGTCTAAAATGACTCAATAATATCAACAACCTCTAATTCTACTATACCATGATAAATAGTAAGGACAAGAAGTGTAAAGTTAGTGAGAAAGTATATTACATGAAGATTGACTTGAATCTGTCCAAATGTAACAAGCTGTCGTCTCTAGAAGCTGCCGGATCACTCTCTGGGAAGAGATCTGCTGTGTCTACTCAAATCTCTCATACAGATTCTTCTTCCTGTAGCGAACCGTTGTCTCCAGGCAGTTGCTGTTAACTCTTGTCCTTAGAAGTGACTTCCCTTCCTGCAGAGAGCCCCGTCAAGCCTGATGCAATGCAGAGTCTTTTCCTTGAATCTCCTCCAGCTCTTATCCTTCTCCATGTCGATCTGCTCTCTGGGCCCAGTGCTATCTCTTTTATCCTCCCAGAGAATGGGCATGGGATAATGCAAGGGCTTCTGGGAAGAACCACCCCAGCCAATGAGCTTGCCCCCTCTATCAAGTCAACCTGAGTTCTCACCTTGTAATTATCCAGACAACCTGAATTCTCACCTTGTCACTGTCCAGACAACCCGAGTTCTCACTTAGTAATCCTAACATCTCCCCCTTTCTTTTGATTTAGAACATAGGACAGTCATGACCTTGAAACATAAATTCATCAATATGGGAAGTATTACAGATAATTACATAAATTACATAAGCACATAGTAACATAGTAACGTAACACATGCTAGAAATATATAACATAATCATAAATTGAAAATTTATAAATGTCCATAAGTCCATTGTCCATTAGTCTCATCTTGTGTGAGGAAGTCCAATGATTCCTGCTGGTTTTTAAAGTTTTTTAACAGTCTTCTTATTATCCATGCTCTTTCAGTGTCAGATGTTTCTTAGATCTTCTCCTTTATTTTGAGGTCTTTCTCTTTTTCTGTCTCTCTCTGATGGACAAGGCGAATATGACTCGTTGGCACCCATCTGATTCCTTCTCCTGCTGAAGAAATACAAGCAAACCCTCTCTCCCAGGCATTTAACCTATCTAATTACCTTCTATTTACCACTTTCTAAATCTCTTCTCATCATCTGGCAATTACATTGGAATTGTTTGCACTGGACACAGCCCTGTTGGTTTAAAAGGCCTGTATTCTCCCCAAGTGTAATCCATTTTTGCAATCTGATTGCCTTTTGGTTGACTGATTGGGTAATCCCTTTCTGCCATGTGATTGCTTTTCTTCTGGTTGATTAAATCAGAGTCCTGGCCTTCTAAAGGCTCTTTGGGTGTAACATCAGCTGCCATCATGCCCCAAGTCTTTTTTGCCTGGGGCCCTGGACCTGGACCCCTCATCCCATTTCCCTGAATTATTCTACACTCCGATGCCCAATGGAGTCCTCTATTGCATTTTGGACATGGGGTTTTAGGTCTTCTTTCACCCTGTCTTCTCACTGTATCTCCATACTTACACTGAGCTCTTAGATGCCCAATTTTTCCACATTGAAAACATCGCCGAGTTTCTCTAGAAGTCCCTTGCCAGGAGGGACCCTGCCTTTCCACATTCATCATTGTCCGGGTGTAAAAAGCATTTGTTTCCACTGTAGCACAGCGTCTTATGATCTCCTCTAAAGGAGCATCTTTGTCTAATCCCCATATAATTCTTTTGCAAATCTCATTGGTATTTTCCTTAGCCAGATGTCTGGTCATTATTTCTGTAGCTGAATTTTCTCCAATAGTTCTTTTGACAGCAGTTTGCAAACGTCCCACAAAATCTGCAAAAGGTTCATTGGGACCTTGCTGTATTTTAGTGAAAGCCTCTCCATGATCTTTCTGTCCAGGGAGGACACCCCAAGCTTTTATTGCAGCCTTAGCAATTTGTTCATATATTGTCATGGTATAATTAATCTGTTCCGAATTCTCTCCATACTGACCCTCACCAGCTAAGTGCTCAAAAGTGAATTGTGTGTTAACTCCTATTTCCAAATTGCATCTGACTTGAATTTTACATAATTCATGAAATTCCGCAAGCCATAGTAAATTTTCTCCAGGTTCCAGACATGTCCTTGCTATGGATTTCCAATCATTCGGGGTTAGGACTTCATAAGACAAACCATCTAGTAACATTTTGACATAAGCTGATGTAGCCCCATAAAGGGTACAACCTTTTTTCAAATCCTTAATTTTATTCAAATCTAAAGGTGCATATCTTCTCCTTTTTTTACCTACAGAATCAATCTCTTCAATCACAGGATATGCATGTATAAAATCACTTATATCCTGTCCTTCTCTCTTAGCTTTAACCAATGCTTTTTCTAATCTTGTCATAGGCTTAGGCTTCTTCACAGGCAATTCTGTTTGTGTTTCTGCCTCTTCCCCTCTTTCTTCCTCCATCTCTGAAGGTGGGGTTGATGTGGGCCTGTCAATAATCTGTTCTCTAGGCAGGGTTGAAGCTTCTTCAAGAGAATCATACCATAATTCCTCATTTAAATCCTCTTGCTCTAGGGAAAGATCTTGATCTTTCCTTTTTTCCTCACACTTCCTCCTCTGTTCATTTTTAGAACTTTTCCTTCTCCTACAACTTGCTTGATAGTTTAAGGCTAATTGAACTATGTTGTAGATATAAAATACTTCTGCAGAAATTGAACGAGGCCCATTTTTTGCTTGAAATTCTTTCATTTCATATCCCACTAGCTTCCATTTATCTACATCTATCTTTTCTTCCTCTAAGAACCAAGGGGATGTGCGTCTTAATGCAGCCAAGAGTTTAGCAATCTGTACCCAGGTTACAAGTAAACTCTGCTCCTCAATTATGTTGATTATACTCTCTATAGTACCACTCCTGAATGGGGGTGGAGCTGAGGTTGCTTCTGGGGCTGGGGTTGAGTCGGCTGAGGTCCAGGGATTGAATTTAGCTAACATGTGCCCCATTTCAGCTATAAGAGATTCCTGGTTTAGCCCTTAACAAGTTAAGTTCCTTATTTATCTATTAGCACGCTCACTTAATCTTTAACAAAGTTTCCTCATTACTCACGGTTCTGGGTCAGAGAGACTGAGATCTAGATCGGAAGCTTTTCCACTGGAATCAGGACCGTGTCTGTCCCTGTTCGGGCGCCAAATTGCGAAGGTCTGGTCTAGCTCCTCTTGTCAGGATAAGCAAAAGTCCTTGCCCCACGTGTGGACGCCAAATGTAACGAGCTGTCGTCTCTAGAAGCTGCCGGATCACTCTCTGGGAAGAGATCCGCTGTGTCTACTCAAATCTCTCATATAGATTCTTCTTCCTGTAGCGAACCATTGTCTCCAGGCAGTTGCTGTTAACTCTTGTCCTTAGAAGTGACTTCCCTTCCTGCAGAGAGCCCCGTCAAGCCTGATGCAATGCAGAGTCTTTTCCTTGAATCTCCTCCAGCTCTTATCCTTCTCCATGTCGATCTGCTCTCTGGGCCCAGTGCTGTCTCTTTTATCCTCCCAGAGAATGGGCATGGGATAATGCAAGGGCTTCTGGGAAGAACCACCCCAGCCAATGAGCTTGCCCCCTCTATCAAGTCAACCTGAGTTCTCACCTTGTAATTATCCAGACAACCTGAATTCTCACCTTGTCACTGTCCAGACAACCCGAGTTCTCACTTAGTAATCCTAACACCTCAAGTCCCAGCTCTGCCACTTATATTTTTCATGAAGCAAATTATTGAATATCACTGAGTCTCAATTTTCTTATCTTTAAAATGGTGTGTGTGTGCGGGGGCGGTGTGTGTGTGTGTGTGTGTGTGTGTGTGTGTGTGTGTGTGTGAGATACTACATCATTGGATTATTCTGCTAAGGAGATAATATATATGAAATGTTATGTAAACTAATAAGTAAATATGAGCTATTGGAGATATAATTCTGGAGTACCAAAAAAGAAATTAAGTTTCTTTGCAGTAGGAAAACAGGAAATTCTTTCAAATAAAGCAATTACTTATGAAAAAAAATCTACATAATGCTAACATTACAAATTTTATTGATAAAATACATGAAAGGAAAATAAATAAATGGAACTTAATAGGAGATTTGCAATAGCTTAACTGATATATAAATTTTGATGCTAAATGCTCCTATACTCTCAATCTTTTCATTTTTGGTCCTAAAGCCTTCTCCATAAACCAAATTACAACTCTAACAGATATGACAGTGATCATCAGTCTCTCCAGATAGTAATTGACTTTCAACAATTGTTATTTTAGAAATGTAGCTGTAGTACAGCTGTGTGGTAGCTTGGGTCCCTTTCCTTCAATTTTTAATAGCTACTATACTCTGAGGGACACCTAAAATCTATAGAATTTATATAATATAAAAGTTCAGTTCCATTCAATCCAATTTTATAAAATTTGTTAAGGTCCTGTACTAGATGCTAGAAATAAAAATGAATTAGTTACTGATCTCTGGGAGTTTATATTCAAGGAAAGGATGGAAAGAAGGGAAAGAACATGTACATAGATAAGTAAATACACAACAAGTAAATGAACAAACATAATGTGGGAATAGAAAGAGCACCTTCATTTGGGAGTAAAAGAGAAAGTTTTCTTATGGGAGGAAATTTTGATCTATGTACTGAAAGATCAGGATTTCAAGGGGCTGAGGGGAAGTAGAGTAGTATTCCAGGGATAGGACAAAATCTTTGTAAATATATAGAACAATGGAGGTAGAATTTATCTCATTGGAAGCTCACAACAACTTTATATGGTAAGTGTTATGGCTACCATGATTCTTATTTTGCAGTTGAGGGAACTGCAAAAAGGCAAAGCAGATTGTCCATTTGCCAATATCTCAAACCATTATCAGAGGTAATTTTGAACTCTAGTTTTCCAGAGTCCCAAGTCCAGCATTCAATGTACAAAAACATCCCATTCTTGTAGACATTATGCAGCACTTCCTATGAAATCATCTAGATCCTGTGTATGAAACCCACGCAGTCTTACTGTTATGTTTGAGACAGAGTTGTGGGATCCCAAGCAAGCTCTGGGATTTTAAAGCACACATGTTAAAGTGTTTAGAACTTCTGGCTTGCACTGACAGGAGGAAGAACATGAATCACTAAATTATTTGACTGCCAGACACTCAAAAGCATCATGACCACATTGGTGTGTCTGGCCAGCCCCATTATTTGCTTAAATGTCACTCTAAGCTAAGCAGAGTTTAAAAAAAAAAAGAAAGAAAAGAAAAAGAAACTTGATATTGAGAGGGTGAAAGTGATTCCCCTCCCCAAACATATATTATCTCTGTAATACTGCATTTGTCAGTGGCTAAAATATTATATATTTCATATTTTTAGGAATTGATGTACTCGAGTGAGTTACAAATAGACTCCTTACAGCAAATAAACTCACCAAGCTTAGTTTCTCCTTTATTTTGCCCAACTCAAATTATTTTTAACTGCTTCATTTTAACAGACTTAATAAATTACTGGGAGACCTGAATTGAAGCCTCTCTCTCACTAGATTGGTAGCTTCTTGAGGATAGGGAGTGTATTTTGTTTCCTATTATATTCCCAGACCCCACCAGAGTGCCGTACAAAATGAGCACTCAATAAATGTTTAGGGATTGATTGATATATATGGGATGTGTGACTCTGTACCAGTTACATCACCTATCTGTTCCTTGAAAGGCAATTCCTTAAGAGTAGGAGTTATATAAAAGACACAGATCTGCATTGATAAAATGAGTTCTCCACACCAATGAAAATACTGTACAGTTTCTTTTCTGTTTAAATATAAAGTGCTAGAAGATCTAATGAAATATGATGAAAAGGAATTTCTAGGTAGAAATAATTTATATTTGGGTAACTAAAGGTAATTATCCTTTCCAAGGGATTTTTCTTAAAACTCTGACATAGAGAGATCCATTGAATAGATCACAGTATCACAGAATCAGGAGTTTTTAATGTCTTTTTTTTAGTAATATGGATACATTTCATTGATATTATATATCTGAGAAACATAAAATATCATAGTCATTAAATTATTTAATCTGAGTATAACTCAAAGGGCAATGAAGAGGCACATTTTAGGTGAAAGCAGACTGTAGAAAATGAAAACTCTGGAATTTTTGAAAAGGCAAAATATAGGATATAGAACTGGAGGGAGGAAAAAGATGGGTTATTCATGTAGAAAAAGCAAAGAATTATTGTAGAACAGTTTTTGTGCTCTACTAGCATCCCTAGAGTGTGATAAGAGGAGAAAAGCCCCAGTATATTCATTTTAAATCTTTTAGTAGTTTTATGGGAGGATGTGGGCATGTGTTATATTCAAGGATATGTTATTAAATGTTTAACAACAAGCTTTTGGTGGTGGGGAGTATACTTGACACACCTTTATTGATTAATCTGTAATCATTACTATTTTCTCCATCACTTTCTTAAGTCTAAACATTCAATAAACCAATAAATCCAGGCCTCTGTGGTCTTTGTGCATTTTCAAATTGCTATTTTTTTTTTTTTTTTTTTTTTTTTTTTTTTGCTAAGGCAATTGGGATTAAGTGACTTGCCCAGGGTTACACAATTAGGAAGTTTTAAGTGTCTAAGGTCAAATTTGAACTCAGGTCCTTCTGACTTGAGGGTTGGTGTTCTATTTACTGTGCCCCTCAAATTGATATTTTCTGTCAGTAATTGATTGGCTTTTATTCCATAGAATATCTTGCTTCCCCTAAGATAAACCAATGATCTGAAATTTTATCACTATTCAGATTGGCTAAATTTTTGATATTACACTCTTTAAATCTCTGTTGCTCCTCCTCTCTGATTGAATGACTGAAAGTGGAGCAATAAACTCTTCTCAAATCTTTCCTTTCCAGATAACTTTACAATTTCTATTGGTGCTTCATCTTGGTTTCTTCTATAGAGAATAATATGCTTCTCTACTGAGCATCCTTGGTGTGCCCCTACCCCTTTCTTTTCAGCTTCCTTTTGAGTATAGTATTTGACTAAATTATAAGTTTCTTGAGGACAATGACTGTCTTTTTTCTTTCCTTTCTTTTTTTTCCCCTTTTCTCATTCATATTAGCAAAATATTTGGCAAATTACATAATATTAATAAATATTTGTTGAATTTGCTTGTAAATTCTCACACTAAAATTTTTATAACCCAGTTCTAGTATACTCCTGACTTTATTATATACACATTTCTCATATTCATATATTTGTCAATTCTTTTAAATGGAACACTTCCCTATTTCTTATGATACTTCACCATCCATATTTGTGCCATTTCTTTGACTATTCTCTACACCTGAAAAATATTTCTGTATTACTTCAATATGTTCACAGATCTCATTTCCATCATCATTCGGCTGGACCGTCATATTCTACAGAAAACCATTCTTGACCTTTCCAGCCACTAATGTCTCCCCTATTTCTTGAATGTAATATGGGCATTTTTGGTATATTTTTCAATATATACTTTTCTAGCATTTAATTGGGGCACCTAGGTGGAATGTTCATTAAAGCACTAGGCCTGAATTCAGGAAGACCTGTATCGATGTGTCTATGAGTCTATGACTCTAGCCAAGTTTGCCTCAGTTTCATTACCTGTAAAGTGACCTAGAGGAGCAAGTGGCAAACCAATCTAATATCTTTGCCAAGAAAACCCCAAAGAATCAAACATGGCTGAAACAAGTTGAATAGTAACATAGAATGTAAGTTCTATGAGAAGTGAGAGAGCTTCATGTTTGTTTTTTTTTCCTCTTCCCTAACAACTAGCTATGAAACTGTAAATCAGTTACTCTGACTTACAAAATCATATTTAAAATCACATTGGTCACATTTAAAATCAGGGGATTAAGCTAGATGATGTCTAAAACTCAGAAGTTTAACATACCAGCTTGCCATACAGATATTGCTTAACAGTTGCCTGTTGTGGTTGATTGATAGGTGGGCAGACATGGACAGCTTATGATATGCCTCTCAAAAAAAAAAAAATACCCACAGAGAGAAGATTAAAGTATCCAAGGGGAGCCTTAGGGATTCTTTCCTAACACTCACTCTAAAATAAGGAAATAGAAACAATGAAAGAAAGTGGTTTATTCAGAGTAAAGTAGTAAATGCCATAAGTTGTAAATGGCAGAGCCACATCTAAATCCAAGGCCAGTGGTCCCAATATATAATGTACTTGGGGAAACTAATTTTTTAAAAAATTAAATTAAATTCATGGCAAAATTTAGCCAAATAAGAGTATTTTTGGAAATATAGATGCTTATCTGAATGTCTCTATAACTATTCAATAAATAAAGTAAATTTAACTGTTTCTTGAAAAAGACATATCGATTTGCCTTTAAAAAAAAAAGAAAAGAGAATGACAAATAATTTTTTTAATTTATTAGTTTTGAAGGATTTTTTAAAATTATATTTTAATTAAATTATTTTAAATGAATATTTCAAAATATGAGTATATATTAATATAGTCAGGCTGTCAATGTCTCCTCTCCCTTTTTGCATGTCAGTGTTTTCAAAGTTCAATCAGGGAAGACTCTGTCAGCCCTTTATCAATGTCCTTTTGGCAGTAGTGTCTTCATTGTAGCATGTGAAAATGATTTCTAGGTTCTGGCCACTACGAAAAGTGCTGCCACAAACATTCTTACACATACATGTCCCTTTCCCTTCTTTAATATCTCTTTGGGATGTAAGCCCAGTAATAACATTGCTGGATCAAAGGGTATGCACAGTTTGATAACTTTTTAATTATAATTCCAAATTGCTCTCCAGAATGGATGGATTTGTTCACAATTCCACCAACAATGCTCAGTGTCCCGGTTTTCCCATATCCCCTCCAAGATTCATCATTACCTTTTCCTGTCATCTTAGCCAATCTGACAGGTATATAGTGGTATTTCAGAGTGGTCTTAATTTGCATTTCTCTGATCAATAACGATTTGGAACACCTTTTCATATGATTAGAAATAGTTTCAATTTCTTCATGTGAAAATTGTCTTCGATCATTTCCTTTGACCATTTATCAACTGCAGAATGGCTTGATTTCTTATAAATTAGAGTCAATTCTTTATATATTTTGGAAATGAGGCCTTTCTCAGAAACTTTAACTGTGAAAATGCATTCCCAGTTTATTGCTTCCCTTCTAATCTTGTCTGCATTAGTTTTGTTTGTACAAAAGCTTTTTAACTTGATATAACAAAAATTTTCTATGTTGTAATCTTTGGTCACACACTCCTTCCTCCTCGACAGGTCTGAGAGGTAAACTATCTGATGTTCTTCTAATTTATTTATAATCTCATTCTTTATACCTAGGTCATGAACCCAGTTTGATCTGATTTTGGTGTATGATGTTAAGTATGGGTCAATACCTAGTTTCTGTTATACTAATTTCCAATTTTCCCAGCAGTTTTTGTCAAACAGTGAATTCTTATCCCAAAAGTTGGGGTCTTTGGGTTTGTAAAACACTAGATTGCTATAGTTATTTAGTTATTGACTATTTTGTCCTGTGAACCCAACCTATTCCACTAATTAACTAGTCTATTTCTTAGCCAATACTAAATGGTTTTGATGACCGTTAATTTATAATATAATTTTAAATCTTGCACAGCTAAGCCACCTTCACTTGATTTTTTTTCATTAATTCCCTTGAAATTCTTGATCTTTTAGTCTTCTAGATAAATTTTGTTGTTATTTTTTCTAGGTCATTAAAATAGTTTCTTGGGAGTCAGATTGCTATAGCACTAAAGAAATAGATTAGTTTAGATATTATTGTCATCTTTATTATATTAACTTGTCCTATCCAGGAGCACTTAATATTTTTCCAATTGTTTAGATCTGACTTTATTTGTGTGGAAAGTGTTTTGTAGTTTCACTCATATAGTTCCTGACTTTCCCTTGGCAGATAGATTCCCAAATATTTTATACTATGGACAGTTATTTTGAATGGAATTTCTCATTGTGTCTCTTGCTGTTGGATTTTGTTAGTGATGTATAAAAATGCTGAGGATTTATGTGGATCTATTTTGTATCCTGCAACTTTGCCAAAGTAGTAGATTATTTCTAATAGATTTTTAGTAGAATCTCTGGGGTTCTCTAAGTATACCATCTTATCTTCTAATAATTTAGTTTCCTCAGTACCTACTTTAATTCCTTTAATTTCTTTTTCATCTCTTATTGCTGAAGCTAGTATTTCTAATATAATATTGAATAATAATGATGATAATGGGCAACCTTGTTTCACTCCTGATTTTAGGATGCTTACTGATGGTTTTAAATAGATGCTAATGACTATTTTGAGGAAAAGTCCATTTATTCCTATACTCTCTAGTGTTTTTAATTCCTATTGGATGTTTAATTCCTATGGATGTTTAATTCCTATTGGATGTTTAATTCCTATGGATACTGGATTTTATCAAATGCCTTTTCTGTATCTATTGAGATGATCGTATGTTGTTTGTTAATTTGGGTACAGATATAGTTGATTGTTGAACAATTGGGAACTGCTGGAATACACAGGACCCAGCTGATAGTGGCTGGTGGAGATTCAACCCAGAATGGATCTCCTCATGTGAGAGGATGATACAAGGAAACTGAGACGTAACTTCTCTCCTCTTCCTTTGTCTCAGCAAAGGCTGCCCTGTGGAGCTGTGGAGACTCTCAGAGAATTGACCTGTCCCTTAAGAAAATTGTTAGTCTTAAAAATGAAAAAGGGGGAACTTTCCACTAATGAAGAGGAAATTAGAGCAATAATTAGGAGTTACTTTGCCCAACTTTATGCCAATAAATTTGATAACTCAAATGAAAGGGATTAATACCTTCAAAAATATAGCTTTCCCAGATTAATAGGAAGAAGTATATTGATTAAACAGTCCCATTTTAGAAAAAGAAATAGGACAATCTATTAATCATCTCTCTAAGAAAAAATTCCCAGGAACAGATGGATTTACATGTGAATTCTACCAATCATTTAAAGAACAACTAACTCCAATGCTATATAAACTATTTGAAAAAATAGGGATTGAAGGAGTCCTAAAAAATTCCTTTTATGACACAGACATGGCATTGATACCTAAATCAGGTATGACAAAAACAGAGAAAGAAAAGTATAGACCAATCTCCCTAATGAACATTGATATAAAAATCTTAAATAAAATATTAGTAAAAAGGTTATAGGAAATCATCTCCAGGATAATACACCATGTCCAAGTAGGATTTATACTAGGAATGCAGGGCTGGTTCAATATTAGGAAAACTATTAACATAATTGACTGTTAAGGGACAGGTCAATTCCCCAAAAGCCTCCATAGGTGTGGATCATAAAATCTGAAAGAGTTACAAGGCAGTCTTTCCTGACACAAGTGTTGTGGATTGGGAATGAGATAAACTGGAGCCAGAGAAAAGAGGAGAGAGGTCAGAGAACACAGAGGCCTCTCAGTCAGAGAGGTCAGACAGCAGCAACGACCTCTCAGTTTCCTTGTATCATCCTCTCACAAGAGGAGATCCATTCTAGGTTGGATCTCCAGCAGCCAGTCTCAGGTGGCCCCCATGTATTCCAGCACAATTTGGTTTTCCTCTTTTCTTTTTCTAATCAAATTTAGCAAGGGTTTGTCTATTTTGTTGGTTTTTTTCATAGAAATAATTTTCTTAGCTTCATTTATTTAATTCAATATATTTTTACTTTCAATTTTATTAATCTCTCCTTTTATTTTTAGAATTACAAGTTTAGTGTTTGATTGGGGGGTTTAATTTGCTCTTTTTCTAGCTTTTTAAATTGCAAGCCTAATTCATTGATTTTCTCTTTATTTTTTGCAAGTAGGCCTCTAGAGATACACAATTTCCCCTTATTCTTGCTTTTGCTGCATCGCACATATTTTGGTATGTCATCTCATAATTGCCATTCTCTTGAGTGAAATTATTGTGTCTATGATTTGCTGTTTTACCCTTTCTTCTTGAGGATGAGATTATTTAGTTTCCAATTACTTTTTGGTCTATTTTCCCCTGGCTTTTTACTGAATGTAATTTTTATTGTATTGTGATCTGAAAAAGGATGCATTTACGACTTCTGCCTTTCTACATTTGATTTTGAGGTTTATATGTCATAATATGCTGAGAAGAAAGTGTACTCCTTTCTGTCTCCATTTAGTTATCTCCAAAGATCTATCATACTTAACTTTTCTAATGTTCTATTTACCTCTTTGACACACATATCAAAATAAGGTCAAAATGGGTCCATGATTTGGACATAAAGAATGATATCAAAAAGAAATTAGGAGTGCAAGGGATAATTTACCATCAGATCTTTGGAGAATGGAGGAATTTATGACCTAAGAAAAAGCAGAGAACAAGAAAGACAAAATGGACAACTTGAAGAGACAGTTTTAACAAGATGAAATTTAAGTCATATGTAGTAATGAAAAAGTACTCTAAATCACTTTTGATTAGAGAAATGCAAATTAAAACAACTCTGAAGTACCATTTCACATCTTTCAGATTGGGCAAGATGACAGGAAAAAAATAATGATAATGTGGGAAGGGATATAGTGAAACTGGGACACTAATGCATTGTTGCAGAGTTGTGAATTGATTCAACCATTTTGGGTGCAATCTGGAATTATGCTCAAAGGGCTATAAACCTGTGCATACCTTTTGACCCATCAGTGCCATTACTGGATCTGTATCCCAAGGAAATAACAAATGAGGGACAAATATATAGATGTGCAAAAATGTTTGTAGCAGCTCTTTTTTGTGATAGTAAAGTATTGGAAAATGAGTAGATGCCCATCAACTAGGGAATGGTTGAGTAAATTGTGGTATATGATGATAATGGAAATGCCATTTTTCTATAAAAATGATGAACAAGTTGATTTTAGTAAGACATGAAAAAATACATGAACTGATGCTGAGTAAAACAAGCAGAACTAGGAATACATTATATATAACAGCAAGAATGTGTGATGATCAACTATGAAAGACGTGGTTCTTCTCAGTGGTTCAGTGATCTAAAGCAATCCCAATAAACTTTGGACAGAAAATGCCATCTACATCAAAAAAAAGAACTATGGAGACTGAATATAAATTTTAAAAGATTCAAAATCACCCTGTCTTCTTCCAGGAAGCAGATAATTAAGAAATTTTTAGCTCATACATAACCTTAGCATGTTTTAGAATTCCAAGATTGGGCAGCTAGTGGTGCAGTGGATAGAACAATAGCCCTGAAGTGAGGAGGACCTGAGTTCAAATCTGATTTCAGACACTTAACACTTCCTAGCTGTGAGACCTTGCGTAAGTCATTTAATTCCAATTGCCTCAGAGGAAAAAAAAAAAAATCAAGATTTATATTGCCAGTCTATGCCTTAGGAAATTTCAGTCCGTCTATCTACAAATACTTATGAAGCTCTTACTATTGCCAAGCACTGTGCTACATGCTGAGGATATAAAGAAAAACCAAAACTAAAATAAACAAAACAAAATGATAGCAACAAAATGTCCAGTCTTTTCAAAAAGATCATATTTCCATGGAGAAGACAATATATATGTGATATCCACATGCATATATATGTATATGTATGTTACATTGTCTATATATCAATACATATCTACATATACATATATATGTGGTTTAGAAAGAGGCATTTCTCATTGATCTGAACAGGTGCAGTAACCCTTCACTGAGGAATGTGTCTTGCTAACAGGAAATTATTGATTGGTAGATCACAGTGCTTTGCCTCCTGAAAATCAGTGGGAAGAGATTTGCCTAAAATCACAGATTAGCAAGTATCTGAAATCAGATTTGAATTCAGGAAATGAGTATTCCTTTTAGACTTAGTTTAAAAACTACCTTCTACAAGATTGTTTTTCCTGCTACGCATAGGTGATAATACTTTCTATTCAAGATTGCTTTATATTCGCTATAATCAAATAAAGTTGTCTGAGGATTCATGTTAGCAAGTGCCTAAAATGAAATATTTAACCTCAGCTTCCTGACTCCAAGTCAAGCACTCCGTCCCTCATTGTTTATTGAATCTTAGTAATCCCTTCTACATTTTTGCACAGTATAATGGATCTAACTATTCAAAAGCACATCTTTTTATATAAAATAAAAATAAAAACTATAAAATTATTGGGGTGGATGGACGTGAGAGATATAGTTTCTATTATAAGTCTAGAGCCAATTTTCCTTATGAAACTTTAGAAACCTATTTGTAACCACATGTGACTTGAGAAGTTAGTCCTGTGTGATGATGAAAAAATCTCATTCACTAAGGACTGTACTTTCATTGACTAGTTTCCCAATTATATAATAAAGAAGTAAAATGTATTTTTTTTCATTTAAAACCTGATATTTGTTCAATAGAGACCAAAGTAGAAATAAAAAAGCATGCTTTTTCAGACAATCATACCAGTGTGGCCCAGTAGCAAATATACTGGGTTTGAAATCAAAGAACCTGAGCTTAAATCCCAGATCTGCCAGTCATTAATTTTGGGCAAGTCATTTAACCTGAGTCTCAGTGTCTTCATCTGAAAAACAAGGGTATTATATCAGAGAACCTCAAAAGGACTTTCCAGTTCTAAAGCTACAATTTTATGATGCATAAGTAAATTAATGTAAAGGGAATAAGTGTATTGTTTACTTAAAGCTCAATATATTTTATCATTCTTGCTGTTTGCTAGATTAATCATTTCTGACTCTTTATGATCTTGTTTGGGGTTTTGGGGGGAAGATATTGGAGTATTTTGCCATTTTCTTCTTTAGTTTATTTTACAGATGAGGAAACTAATACTAACAGGTTTAAGGGATTTGTTTAGAAACACATAGCTTGTAAGTATCTGAGGCCAGTTTTGAACTCAGGTCCTTCTGACTCTAGAGTTTTATCCACTAAACTACTTAGCTGACTCAAAGTACTTCGACACTTCTTAAAATAATAACATTCCACCTAATTGATTATTGATTCCATTTTCTATGTGCTAGCAAAAAACTTATATTTGTAAATATACACACAGCCACACATGCACACACATACTTATACGCACTTACATTAATATATATGTGTGTGTGTATACATATACACATACTTATACACACATACACATATATATATATATATATACGTATATACATGCACATATACACATATATTTATATTTAAAGGAGGAGAAACTTTTCCTTTTTATTATCCATAACATGTGTTGAATGTTTAGACATTTGCTCCCTGATTTTATTTTTGCTTTACTGCTCTGACAGCAGAGCACCAGAGCCTGACATTAAAAAACAAGTAAGAAGACAGAAGATACATAATTTCCTTGCTTCTGGAAGTTCAGCAGTGACTGGGCTCTTTTCCGGCCACCTTTTTGTTGAACTGCTCTGACAGAAAAGGTCACCCAGTTTTATATTGCAAATAAATTTGAGGGGGTTGAGGGAAGAAGAAATCTAATTGTTTTGGTTTCAGAGATCACCGAGGTCTAGAAATGCTGAACAGCTGAGCGTGGATGCTGCAGTTGACACCATCACAAACTGGGATGATGGTAAAGTCAATCGGGTGTGGCGACTGATTTAATTTCCTGTCAGTTGCTCAAAGAGTGAAGAAGCATATTTGTAAAAAGGCCTGTAAAGCTAGCCTCAGTAACCTTTAAAATTAGTTATTGGTAATCATGCTCTGAAGCCTCACAGATGGAATATTTTTGTCAGTCTATATGGTTTGCTCTCCATTTTGATGGACTTGCAAGTGGGACCCTCTGGGCTTCCTGCATCAGTTTCCTCAAGTCACCAGTCATCATTGTAAATCAATCTTCATCTCAGATCAAGATATTTGTAAGTGAGTTTTAGAGGGGGTTTTTTCGATTTGGAGGAAATGTAAAAATGATTCTTAGCCTATAAGCATACACATGTATGTATTACTTTCTCACACATGTACACAAACACACACACACACACACCTTTCTGGATCAAGGGCAATGATTATCTCACTTATGTTGTTTACCAAAAGGTCATACTGTACATAATTGCTTGCATGTTGTCTTTCCCATTGGACTATTAGATGTTTGAAGGCCGGGACTTTATGTGCCTTTCTCTTTATCCTCAGAGCATAGAACAGTGTCTTAAATAGAAGCTTAATAAGTGATTATTAACTGACTGTGTCAGTTCAATGCAAGTTGTTGTGGATCAGACATGTCTGAACTTTCCTGATCCCATGGACCACAGACTATCAATATTGTTCATAGTATGTTTTTGACAGAGATATTGGTGTGGTTTCCCATTTCCTTCTCTAGTGGATTAAGACAAGCAGAGATTAAGTGACTTGCTCAGGGTCACACAGCTGGTTAACATCTATGGCCAGATGATGTCCTCCTGACTATACTAGTTCTCCATCTTGCTGGTTCCAATAGAACTAATAATCATTCACATCCAGGTATTAATTTCTTACATATTTTCTAAACTTTGAATAGGGGAGAGAAGGCAAAAAGGATTCCAATGGTATTAAAATACCAGGTGGCTAAGGTAGCAGTCAATCAGTCAGTGAGTCAATAAACATTTATTAAGTTTCTGTTTATGTATGGGACACTGTGCTAAGTTTAGACAGCAGGCTTTTGCTGGTGGTGGTGGTGGTGGTGGTGTTGGTCCTTCAATGGTTACGTTCAATGAGATTTTCCTTCTGACAAAAAAAAAAGTAAAACAAAAGTAGGCAAAATCAACATATACAGTGACAGCATATGCATTATCTATACATAATTTGTTTTCTCTCTCTCAAAAGATGGATATTTAAGCAGTAGTTTTCAGGATGATATGATTAAAAAGAGAGCAGACGCTACAAACACAAAATCAATTATTTGTTGGGCAAAACTTCAAGGGATGAATGAAAGCTATGTCAGAGTCCAAGAATTGGTATAGGAAAATAGGTCATTTGTTAACAGATAATTGGAAAATGATGGTGGAGAAAGTGTGCTAAATATTTGCTCCTCATTTGATCTTTAATATAGACTAAAACTTAAGATAAAAGAGAAACATGCCATTTCAACCTTATGGGTAGCAAGTGTCTCAATATGAAAGGATGATTAGCCCAATATAAGAAGGAATATGCTCACTTGCAAGAAAAGCAGAAAGAGTGTCAAAAGGAGAGGTGCAAACTAACAGCCCAATTAGAAGTTATGAAATATGTCTTATATACAGAAAGATATAGAGCTCAAAATGATCAGAAGCAGAACAAAAATAAAGTTGGCTGCCAAATCAATACAGTGAGGAATGGATTAATTTGCAACAGAAACCATCTGAATTCAAGAGCTAAGCACACAATTAGAGCTTCAGAAAATTTTAAATTAACATCAAAGATAGGACTTAGAAACAGAATCAATAAGGGTTAAATCTGATTTTAATTCAATATAACATAAATTTGAAGCTCATTTAAAAATTATGGATAAAAACAAAACTGCCTTCAAAGGAGTGATAAAAATGTAGAAAAATAGAATAGTTATATAGCAAGATACACAGTTTAAAAATAGCTATGGATTCATCAGACTTTGTTAAGAGTGTTTGCAATTTCTCAAAGTTTAATAGTAGGGAAAAAACACTAATAAGTATACACTTATATGGAAACCAAGGCAATGACTTCATTTTGATGTCAATTATACAGTAGGCTCAATGAAAGAGCCTCAGTAGAAATTAACTAGAGACAAGTAGCTTTAATGTCTGTAAAAGATGAGGAAATTTTTAGATCTTCTTGAGGTTGGAGGAAAAGAGGAGAAAGCCTTGATATTTAGATGATCATTACTAAAGAATTATGTCCTGTGCCTAGAAAAACAAATACCTTTAGTAAGCGTGAATTGATTCATTCCTTAAAGGAAATACAAACAACTTTAATGGTGAGAATTTGCATTAGCCTAATGAAAATATCTTCCAGAAGTCAACAGCAAAAAGGACAATGGATAGAATCAATAAAAAAATTGGAAGAGAAAGGCCATTAAATCAGTGGCAAAAGGTATAATATATCTTTAACCTGAACCAAATTATCCAGGAAAGAAACTCTGAAAATACAATCTTTCCCAAGAAATGGAAGAAAATTTTAACAACTTTTTTTTCAGTTTAATTTCTATGATACTTAGAAAGTTCCAAGAATGTTGTCATTCAATCTAAAATGATTGTTCTAAAATCTAAAAAGGAGTGTCTGACTCTTTGTGACTCCATTTAAGATTTTCTCGGCAAAGATAGTGAAGTGATTTGCCATTTTTTAGCTCATTTTATAGATGAGGAAACAGAGGCAAATGTGGTTAGGTGACTTGTTCAGGCTTAAAAAAACTATTGAGTATCTGAGGCTGCTTTAAACAGCTTTTCCTGATTCCAGGCCTGGTGGTCTATGCATCATGATGTTCATGGAGGTCATGAAAAATTGGACAGCCCAAGGATAAGATGATGTTCATTGGAAAAATAGGTGGAATCATCACACTAGAACATCAACTATTCAATGCTCCACCTTCTCTCCTCAAATCTCAAAGGAAACAACCTATGATTCTGAGTCTAAGGGCCTTGAGTAAAGCCATGTTTTATTATTTTATTATAAATTACACATACCATTAGCCCAGCTTTCAAGACTATTATTTTTAAAAGCAACTCCTTTGGAGAACTATTAGCCAATCTTCATCAACTGCCACACCTGGCACAGGTAACCTCGCTTAGCTAAAGCAACAAGACAGCCTGTAGGAGAAACAAGAGGCAGAATTAGATCAAGGCACAATCACCACCTTGCCACTATGTTCCTAAGATGATAAAGGAGATAGTCCAGTAGTCCAGGACTCTGAACCCAAGAACCTTAGGAAAAGGAATGCTTCCAATACAATGCCCTTAACCATCACCTTGGGAGCAAACTCTGAAATGAGTAGTGAAGACAAGGAATCGCAATTGCTCCTTGAGGTACTATAGCCACTACTAATGGAGAACTGGAAAAGAATCATTGAAACCAAAGACCTTACCCTACCAAATGATTCAGTATCGGAAACATCATATTATTAATGGAAATGACAATTAAAAAGACAAATTGACACCTGCTTTTCCATGGCATCTTTACAAATTTTTTCCACTGGACTTGAAGCTAAAGCTTTTTATATGTGTTGTCTTCTCCCCTATTAGAAGATGAGTTCTTTAAGAGCAAAAATAAGGTTGTTTTTTTTTTTTTTTTTTTTTTTTTTTTTTTTTTTTTTTTTGCTTCACATATATGAATCACATAATAGGTCTGGTAAGTGGCACATCAGATAGTGTTCTTTCTGGAGTCAGGAGTACCAACTTCAAATCTGTCTTCAGGCACTTAATAACTGTGTGACCCTGGACAACTTATTTAACCTGGTTTGCTTCAGTTCCTCCTCTGTTAAATAAGTTGGAGAAGGAATGGCTGACCACTTTACCAAACTCCAAATGGATTCATAAAAAATCAAATGTGACTGAAATGACTCATCAACAAGAGGCACATAATAAAATGATTTGTCCATTCATTCACACACATATATGTGTGTGTATATATAATAGTGGGAGATCTCAACCTTGCACTCTCAGAATTAGATAAATCAAACCAAAAAATAAATGAGAAAGAAGTCAAAGAGGTAAATAGAATACTAGAAAAGTTTGATATGATAGATCTTTGGCGAAAGCTAAATGGAGACAGAAAGGAGTACACTTTCTTCTCAGCAGTTCATGGAACCTATACAAAAATTGACCATATAGTAGGACACAAAAACCTCAAATGCAAATGCAGTAAGGCAGAAATAGTAAATGCATCCTTTTCAGACCATGGTGCAATGAAAATTACATTCAATAAAAAGCCAGGGGAAAATAAACCAAAAAATAATTGGAAACTAAATAATCTTATACTAAAGAATGATTGGGATCTAATCCAGGGGCAGAGCCAAGATGGTGGAGAAGGCACATGTGACATTCCAAGCTCCTCTCATACCTCAGGACCAATCTTTGAATTCAGCCTCAATAATAGCACTTGATTGGTGAAATTCACAAAGATTAAAGGTCCAATGACTTACCAGCCAAAGATAATTTGGAGGACCTCCAGTGCAGATTTGTCCTAACGGGCAGGAACAGACAGGTGCAGTCAGGGAGATAGGAAAGTCTGGAGTCCTGAGTGGACCAGAGACAGGGGTAGCCTCTGTGGCTAGAAGAATAATGGAAACAACTCTTCCATAGGCTGACTGCTTTGCCTTGATTATAAAGCAGTGGACCAGCAGAGAGATTAAAGCCAAAGGTACAGGGTATTCTAAAATTGCCAGAACCTAATAGGATCTGGCTGCCCATCCTAAACCGGAAGTGACTCAGCATAGACCAGAACACCTGTGCAGCTGCTCTCTGCAGCAAGGCCAGGGCAGTTGCAAATCTATACAGCAAGGGGTTGAAGCCTGGGACAGCTTCTAATCTGCACAGTGGGGGGTTTGGCCTGGGACAATAGAACTTCCCTAGCACAACTATGCTTCCCTGGGCAAAGCCATTTCCAGTGCCTTGCTGGACTATTCACTGGGCAACTGCTAATACCCACAGCCCCACAGCAGGCTTTGGCTTGGGATAGTGACACTTTCACTGTTCAGCCTCTTTTTAAATGGTCAAAGGATACGAACAGACAATTTTCAGATGCTGAAATTGAAACTATATGCACTCATACGAAAGTGTTCCAAATCACTACTGATCAGAGAAATGCAAAGTAAGACAACTCTAAGACACCACTATACACCTGTCAGATTGGCTAAGATGACAGGAACAAATAATGATGAATGTTGGAGGGGATGTGGGAAAACTGGGACACTGATGCATTGTTGGTGGAGTTGTGAAAGAATCCAGCCATTCTGGAGAGCAATCTGGAATTATGCCCCAAAAGTTATCAAACTGTGCATTACTTTTGATCTAGCAGTTCTACTACTGGGCTTATATCCCAAAGAAATACTTAAGATGGGAAAAGGACCTGTGTGTGCCAAAATGTTTGTTTTAGCCTTTTTTGTAGTGGCTAGAAACTGGAAAATGAACAGATGCCCATCAATTGGAGAATGGCTGGGTAAATTATGGCATATGAATGTTATGGAATATTATTGTTCTGTAAGAAATGACCAGCAGGAGGAATACAGAGAGGCTTGGAAAGACACGAACTGATGCTGAGTGAAATGAGCAGAACTAGGAGATCATAATACACTTCAACAAAGATACTATATGAGAATTTATTCTGATGGAAGTAGCTATCTTTTTTTTTTTCTTAATTCATTTTTCCAAATTATCCCCTCCCTCCCTCCACTCCCTCCCCCCAATGGCAGGTAATCCCATACATTTTACATGTGTTACAATATAACCTAGATACAATATATGTGTGTAAATACCATTTTCTTGTTGCACATTAATTATTAGCTTCCGAAGGTATAAGTAACCTGGGTAGATAGACAGTAGTGCTAACAATTTACATTCGCTTCCCAGTGTTCCTTCTCTGGGTGTAGTTATTTCTGTCCATCATTGATCAACTGGAAGTGAGTTGGATCTTCTTTATGTTGAAGATTTCCACTTCCATCAGAATACATCCTCATACAGTATTGTTGTTGAAGTGTATAGTGATCTTCTGGTTCTGCTCATTTCACTCAGCATCAGTTGATGTAAGTCTCTCCAAGCCTCTCTGTATTCCTCCTGCTGGTCATTTCTTACAGAGAAATAATATTCCATAACCTTCATATATCACAATTTACCCAACCATTCTCCAATTGATGGACATCCATTCAACTTCCAGTTTCTAGCTACAACAAAAAGAGCTGCCACAAACATTTTGGCACATACAGGTCCCTTTCCACTCTTTAGTATTTCTTTGGGGTATAATCCCAATAACAGCAATGCTGGGTCAAAGGGTATGCACAGTTTGACAACTTTTTGGGCATA
Organism: Sminthopsis crassicaudata; assembly: GCF_048593235.1. Taxonomy (NCBI): domain Eukaryota; kingdom Metazoa; phylum Chordata; class Mammalia; order Dasyuromorphia; family Dasyuridae; genus Sminthopsis; species Sminthopsis crassicaudata. The sequence goes on from NC_133622.1 coordinate 108,695,365, forward strand.
GTTCCAAATTGCTCTCCAGAATGGCTGGATTCTTTCACAACTCCACCAACAATGTATCAGTGTCCCAGTTTTCCCACATCCCCTCCAACATTTGTCATTATTTGTTCCTGTCATCTTAGCCAATCTGACAGGTGTGTAGTGGTATCTCAGAGTTGTCTTAATTTGCATTTCTCTGATCAATAGTGATTTGGAGCACTCTTTCATGTGAGTGGAAATAGTTTCAATTTCATCATCTGAGAATTGTCTGTTCATATCCTTTGACCATTTATCAATTGGAGAATGATTTGGTTTCCTATAAATCAGGGTAAGTTCTCTATATATTTTGGAAATGAGACCTTTGTCAGAACCTTTACTTTTAAAAATATTTTCCCAATTTGTTACTTCCCTTCTAATCTTGTTTGCATTAGTATTGTTTGTACAGAAACTTTTTAGTTTGATGTAATCAAAATCTTCTATTTTGTGATCAATAATGATCTCTAGTTATCCTCTGGTCATAAATTCCTTCCTCCTCCACAGGTCTGAGAGGTAGACTATCCTCTGTTCCTCTAATCTATTTATGATCTCATTCTTTATGCCTAAATCATGGACCCATTTTGATCTTATCTTGGTATATGGTGTTAAGTGTGGATCCATATCTAATTTCTGCCATACTAATTTCCAGTTTTCCCAACAGTTTCTTCTGAATAATGAATTTTTGTCCCTAATGTTGGTATCTTTGGGTTTGTCAAAGATTAGATTGCTATAGATGTACCCTTTTTTGTCCTTTGTATCTAATCTGTTCCACTGATCTACCGTTCTATTTCTTAGCCAATACCAAATGTTTTTGGTGACTGCTGCTATATAATATAGCTTTAGATCAGGTACACTTAGACCACCTTCCTCTGACTTTTTTTTTCATTAGTTCCCTTGCAATTCTCGACCTTTTATTCTTCCATATGAATTTTGTTGTTATTTTTTCTAGGTCATTAAAATAGTTTCTTGGGAGTCTGATTGGTATAGCACTAAATAAATAGATTAGTTTAGGGAGTATTGTCATCTTTATTATATTCGCTCGGCCTATCCAAGAGCACTGAATGTCTTTCCAATTATTTAAATCTGACTTTATTTTTGTGGCAAGTGTTTTGTAATTTTTCTCATATAGTTCCTGACTATTCTTTGGTAGATGGATTCCCAAATACTTTATACTCTCAACATTTGTTTGGAATGGAATTTCTCTTTGTATCTCTTGCTGTTGCATTTTGTTGGTGATATATAAGAATGCTGAGGATTTATGTGGATTTATTTTGTATCCTACCGGAAGTGCCTATCTTTGAGAAAGAGAAGATCTAATTCAGTTCCGCTTGATCAATGATGGACAGAATCAGTTACACCCAGAGAAGGAACACTGGGAAATGAGTGTAAACTGTTAGAATTTTTTCTTCCCAGGTTATTTTTACCTTCTGAATGCAATTCTTCCTGTGCAATAAGAAATTCGGTTCTGCACACATATATTGTTTCTATGATATACTATAATATATCTAACATGTATGGGACTGCTGCCATCTAGGGGAAGGAATGGAAGGAAGGAAAGGAAAAATCGCCACAGAAGTGAGTGCAAGGAATAATGTTGTAAAAAATTAACCATGCAATGCACTGTCAAAAAAAAAAAAAAGTTATAATTATTAAAAAAAAAATTTAAAAATATTCCCATTTCAGAAAAAAAAAAAAAAAAAACAACTACATGTATATAAACACTAAGCTCTGGAGGTGTATATTTATTTCATAGAAAGAGATGTGTTTGTACACAAACACATGCACATAGAAATAGCTTACACAGTAAATGTTAAGCACATATTTCCTCTCCAGATTTTAATCTTTCCATCATTAGGAAAAAATAAATCTTTATATTTCATATAGTTGATGATATTAATTGGGAAGAGATATTATTCATTGCATATTTTAACTTTGCTGTGCATAATAACTAATGAATAATTTGTGCCTTAATCTCTAGTTGTTTTTAAGACCACCTTAATGGAATGTCAATAATTGGGAAACTTTTGCCTAGATTACTTTATCCATTTAGATAGTTTAAACATGAATTTAACTGAACCAATTTTGCTGATGGTGATGTTTACGTAATTATTTTTAACTCTTTTATGTGTGGGTGTTTTATTTTCATAAGTTTTTGGCATTGTTTTATGAAACAGAAATGGTTGAAGAGGAATTTTTTTAAATATGTATTTTTTTTACTTGTTAATATACATTGCTTTGTGAATCACAATGGAAAAGAAAAAAACAATAGAAGGGAAGAAACATAGGAGAGGAAAAAAATAAAAAAAAAAGTGAGCATAGCATGTATTGATTTACATTTAAGCTTCATAGTTCTCTTTCTGAATGCAGATGGCATTTTCTATCAAAAGTTTGTTTTAATTACCTTGGATCACTGAACCTAGACTAAGAAGAACTAAATCTCTCATAGTTGATCATCATTATTTCTTGCTGTTATTATGTATAATGTATTCCTTGTTCTGTTTATTTGACTGCTTATTTATTAGATCATGCAAATTTTCCAGGCCTTTCTAAAGTCAGCTTGTTCATCATTTTTTATAGAATAATAGTATTCCATTATTTACTACAACTTATTCAGCCATTCCCCAAATCATGTGCATTTGTTCATTTTCCAATTCTTCCTTACAACAGAAAGAGCTGTTACAAACATTTTTGCATATATGGGTCCTTTCCCCTCATTTATGACTTATGTATCCTTAGGATACAGCCCCAGGCATTACTGGGTCAAAGGGTATGCATACTTTTATATACCTTTTGGGCATAGTTTCAAATTGCTCTCCAGAACAATTGGATCATTTTAAATCTCCAAACAACGTATTAGTGTCCCATTTTCCCATATCCCTTCAACACTTATATTTATCTTTTTCTAATTTGCATTTCTCTAATTAATAGTGATTTAGAACATTTTTTTAATATGACTACAGATGACTTTAATTTCATCATTTGAAAATTGTTCATATCCTTTGCCTACTTATTAATTGGGGAATGGCTTGTATTCTTAGATATTTTACATAGTTCTTTAAATATTTTAGAAATAAGACCTTTATCAGAAATACTGAATATCAACATCTTTTCCTAGATTTGTACTTTCCTTTTAATCTTTTTTCTATTGGTTTTGTTTGTGCAAAAATGGTTTAATTAGCTGCGATCAAATTTGTCCATTTTGCCTTTCATAATGGTTTTTAGTTCTTCTTTGCACATAGATTCCTACTTTCTCCTAAGATAATAGGTAAAATTTCCCTTGCTCTTCTAATTTGTTTATAAAAAGGTATCACCTTTTTACCCAAATCATATCCCCATTTTGACCTTATTTTGATACGGTATATGAGATGTAAGTCTATGCCAAGTTTCTGATATAGTTTTTGGTTTTCACAGAAATTTTTTTTCAAATACTGAATTCTTATCCTAGAAGTTGGAGTTTGGGGTTAGATTATTATAAGTTTTGATTATTGTGTCATGTGTATCTAACCTATTCCACTGATCCACCACTCTATTTCTTAGCCAGTACTAAATGGTTTTGGTGACTACTGCTTTAAAATATAGTTTTAGGTCTGATTGTCTAAGGCATCATCTCTTGTATTTTTTTTTTTCATTAATTCCCTTGAATTCTTGACTTTTTATTCTTGAATTTTGTTATTATTTTTTCTAGTTCCATAAAATAGTTTTTTGACAGTTTATTTCACAGAACAATTTAGGCAGAATTGCCATTTTTATTATATTAACTTAGCCTACCCATGAACAAATGATATTTTTCCAATTGTTTAGATTTGACTTTATTTGTATGAGAAGTGTTTTGTAATTCTGTTCATATAGTTCCTGGGTTTGTCTTAGCAGATAGATCCCCAAACATTTTAATTTGTCTGCAGTTATTTTAAATGGAATTTCTCTTTCTATCTCTTGCTACTGGGCTTTGTCAGTAATATATAGAAATGCTGATGAATTTTTGTGGGTTCATTTTATATCCTGCAACTTTGCTAAAGCTGTTAATTGTTTTTTAGTAGGTTTTTGGATGATTTTCTAGGATTCTCTACATATATCATCATATCATCTGCAAAGATTGATATAGTTTCATTTCCTCATTGCCTATTCTAATTACTTTAATTTTGAAAAGGAATTTTAAACAATATTGTTGATTCCTGAAGTGTGTCGCATGCATAACCAGTGGGATGGCATTCATTTTGAAGATCTAATTGTCATGATGCTTCTACTAATTAAAGAAATGTTAGTAATGTTAGAAAACTGTTTTTAATTAGCACAGACAATGAATAAACTCTATTATTTTCCTATTTTCATTTACATTGATATTATGGTTGTAGATAATTTTGAGGAAATAGTCCCTGGCTATTGAGTAAATTGTGGATTTATGTTGTATAAGAAAGGCAGGAAATGCTGTGAGTTTACATGTATCTCTACTGATTATCTTTAATCTACATGTATGTCTTTAGATTTAACTCCATCCACTTTAACATCTCTCTATTTTTTCCTCTATTCATTAATCTTCCTAAATCTAGATCTAATTATCTAGTTAACTCTTTCTTTCCCCCTTCCCTTTCTCACTTTGTGAATATTGATTCTTAATAGAAGTATTATTGAGAGAACTGCTGAAGTTTGTTACAATAACAAGCTTTTTTTCTACAATTTACTTAGAGATTGAATTTTGTGATTTTTTATATTAAGATAGAACTATAGTGTTATTTTAGGTTCTCTGTAACTTTAAAAAAATTAGGCCATATAGGAAATAGAAGATATCATGATACTTCCATACTGGACTTTAAAGTTAAGGAGTCAATAAATCAATCAAATGATAGAGGAAATATTAGGGAACACAGATTTAGAGCAGAAAGAAGGAAGAAAGGAAGATGGGAAGAAAGGCAGGAAATAGGGAATGGAAGGAGGGATAGAGAAGAATGTTTTTCCTTGTGTGCAACATAAAGCAGATTATTTTTCATATTATGATGAAAGAATATACAGATGATTTTGAAATGTACTTGGCAAAACAATTTTTATTTTATATCGTACTTATTTTTAAACAATAAAATTGAATCTGTAGAGAATTTTTTTTCCTTCTGGAAAGCACAGAACTGTTTTTTTTTTCAATAGTCATTTTTTGTGACTTGTTCTGTTACTCTGTTTCCATGAGAGACATAGTGGTTAGAATATTAAATTTAAAGTCAGGAAAGACCTAACATATTTCTGATGACAGATCTCAGCTGTGACATTAGTTAGGGACGATAGTCAGATAGCTTTTAATTCCTTAGCCTTTGTGTTCTCAAATGTTAAGAGGAGATATTGATTGGAATATATAAATATAATGTATGTTATATGTGTATATATATACTATATTATGTATATGTATTAATACTTTCTTCCCAGAGTTGTTATGAGGCCCAAATGAAATAATATGTGTAAAGTAATTAGAACATTTCTCTCTTTCTTTCTTCTTTCTCCTTTTCCTTTCCTTCTCTATTCTACCTTTCTTTCTTTCCATAAAGAATTAAGATGGAACATCATATGTGCAAAAATAGAAATCTAATTTTGTTTCTCAGTTTGTTGAAGTTTTCTCTATCCACATAATCTAGGCCAATGGTTATTTAAAAATTTTCCTAGGTCAGATGACTGTCAGAGCAAAATATTGATGTGGGTTATTAAGTTTATTGTGTAGGAAAATGTATCATGAAAGGAGAACAAAAAAGTAAGCCCTCACATTGTAACACTTCTGAATTGAATGACAAATTGCATGCTAGAGGTATCTTTTTTAAAGTCTTATTCTACTCAATCTTCCTATTAAATACTTGGCAAATTGAGTTGTGAGAGTGCTAATTGGATTTCTGGACAGTCCACAGCTGAGAGTAAGTGCTTTAGGAGAGGATTAAAGTATAATAGGATTTTGATAAACTTTAGTAAATAAGCCAAGAAGTTTGCCCCAAACAGTATTGGAAAAATTCAATGCATAAACACAAATGGTTAGGAAAAATATAACATTTACCAATATAATTTCTATTATGCACAATTATAGATATAGTGTTTTCTTCCTTCTTACCTTTCATTTCATAATTAAACTTTTCTTTCTCCCTTTCTGAGTTCTGTTTTTATTTTTCTCTTCAGTCTTTATTTTGCCATTTATTTTATCCTAATCAACTATTTCTCATAATTATTACTTTGGAACTAATTATTGTAGGGCAACTGTTCTGTCTTCAAACCCACAGAGAGCAGCAATTTATTAAAATGAACTGAAAATAATTTAGTGCATGTATCTTATTTTATTTGGTCTTCTCAAAATGTATGTGAAAAAGGTTATCAGTTTTAACTATTTTCATTATAAAGATAATGAAACCAAGATTCAGAGAGGTGAAATTATTTGTTCAGTACCATACAACTTTCTATTTAGTAAAAGTTGAGGTTAAATTCTAAATGTTCTGATTTAAGATGCAGGAATCCTTTAACTATAAAATTTCATATCTCCAGGTGTTATCTCAAGAGGTAATCTAGAACCAGGGAACTTCTCTCTTTGAGAAGAAGAAGAAGAAGAAGAAGGAGGAGGAGGAGGAGAGTTAGGAGGAGGGAGGAGGATGAGGAGGAGGAGGAGGAGGAGGAGGAGGAGGAGGAAGAGGAGGAGGAGGAGGAGAAAGAAAGAAGAAAATTTGAGATATCTTCCAAAGTTAGTTTCTCTTTGATTTTCATTGATATTACCTTATAATGAAGTAACTTTATATGAAAAGAATTTAAATTCTCATATTGGTTCTCTTATCAGAGGCTAAAGGAAATAATCCCAGGTCCCTTCATTCTAGGTTATCCTTCTTCAATAGATACACCTTTGCTCCTGAAATGATAGACTCTCTGTTGAGAAATTACCGCTTGAACTTTATTATATATTATATTCTCTCATTGAGGAATGGGAAAGTATTCATTTAAATGACATAATGCTATTTCCTATGCTACAACTATCTTCAAATAAAATCTTCATCATGAATAAGTTAATAAAGAATTCTATGTATACAAATACAAAAGAGAGGAAATTTTTCCCCTAAAATAGCTGGTACTTATGAGTATCTGATACAGCAAAGTGACAGAAGGAAGGAGATATTGTTGTCTTTTGATTCACTTTGTATGCTGCTTTTGAGGGCATCTCTAGCCTTCTAGTCATCCTTATTGGCAATTTGGTGTCATCTTGGATTTCTCCTTTCCCATCAGCTCACATATGCAATTAGTAGCCAGACTTTGTCATTTCCCCCTACCCTGCAAAATTTCCCTGTCCATCTGCAAAGCTACCCTTCAGTTCAGGCCTTCACTATACTTCACCTGGATTATTTTTCAATTCCCACCATATTCCATCCAATTCTCCTCACAGATACTGAAGTGATTTCCATAATGTATAGTTTTTCCTAATTATATCACTCTCTGATCAATAATTTCAGTGTCTTTCTATTGCCTTTAGGAAAGAACTATAAACTAGTTTGATTTGCATTTAAAGCCCTTCTCAAACCAGCATCAACCTATCTTTCTAGGCTTATTATTATCTGCCCCTTTCTATCACCCTGACAATACTTGCTGGTAATATCAGCCAACAAAGCCAAAGCAGAATCATTAGAGGAACCAGCACTCTGTATGTATTTTATAGACTGTTCTGCAGAAGCAACTTCTTCTAGAGTTTCTAGGCCTTCTACTTCAATTGTTCCTTCAGCAATCTCCACCTCAATTTCCACAGGTTCTGATTCTGCAGAGGGTAATGATTCAGTGATAACATTGGAAGTTTCAGCAATTTTCCTCTTTTTTGCTTCATTTTTTCCTGTTGTTGCATTTTCCTCTAGTGGTAAGGAATTTTCTTTGTTCCTAACTTCTTCACATACTCAATGGTTCAGCTTATTTGTCCCTCTTATTTTTCCTCATATGTACTCCATTTTGCAACTCCATATTTTTGTACTGGTTACCTCTTATACTAGGAATATATTTCTTCCTTATTCCCCACTTAAGAATTTCTCCATGAATAAAGGGGGAGGAGCCAAGATGGTGGAGGAGGCACTCTGTAACCTGGCTCTCTAACCTGGGGCAGCTGAGCCAAGCTGATGGATAGCCGAGAGAAAAGGAGTTTGGTAGTTAACACGTGAGTCTTCAGACCAGGTGTTCACTAGGGAGCTAACAAGTCAGGGCATTATGTGAGTAGGTATAATAAAGGCTTTTAAGATTACATGTGGCTGTTCTTGAGCGTGCTACCGGTTATTAAACAATAAATTCAAAAAATTGTGGCCAGAGACCTTTGAAGGCCTCAGAGGAGGCAAGCTGGGTAGAGTTAATACTGCAAAGGTCAGTGGTCAAAGGTATTCTGTTGGGCCTAGGACAGACTGGTAATAGTAACTACCAGGAGGGCATGTTGCATACCTCATGACCAATTATTAAATTCAGCCTCAAAAATAGTGTTTGACTGGCAAAATTCACTAAGACTAGAAGTACAACTTGTCAGCTGAAGATAATCTGGAAGTTTGCCAGAACAGGTTTGTTCTGAGGGGCCAAAACAGGTTGGTGCAAACAGGGAAATAGGAGAGGCTGGCAAACAGAGCAGACCTGGGGAGAGGGTTAGAAAAAGTATAGAAATGACTCTGGTATAGGCTGATTGCTCTGCCATGGTTGTAAAACAGGAGACCAGCAGAGTAATTTAGAGCCAAAGACAGAGGGTACTCTAAAAAGCACCAGAACCTAATAGGACTTTGCTATACCCACCCAAAACTGGAAGAGACTCAGCACAGACCACAACACAGCTGAATAGTCCCATTCTGCAGTACAGGCTTTTCTTCGGGGCAGGTACAAATCTGCATGGCTGGGGGGAACAGACTGGGACAGCCTCTAATCTGTGCAGTATGAGGCTTGGCCTGACGTAATAGAACTTCCAGCAGGTGAATGTGCTTCTTTGGGCAGAGACATTTCCAGTCAGTGTAGGGCTATTTTCTGGTCAAGTGCTAATACCCACAACCCCCACATTAAGCTTTGGCTTGGGATAGTGACACTTTCACTGCAAAGTCTCAAGCCTCAGGGCACTCGCTAATCCTCACAGCAGGGTTCTTCACTGGGCACTTCTGCAGCTAGGCCAGTGCTAATCAGGTCTGAATCACTTATGGTTGGGGAATTCTTTCCCAGAGCACTCCCAAACCTGACCACTCTTTGTAGCCGGTTAGCACCTACCCTTGCTTTTCAGAAGAAGCTGGTAACCTCCTTGCCCTGAAAGGCAGACCCTACAGGCTTTAAAAAATGAGTAAAAAAAATCAAAAGAACAATCAATAGCTTCTATATAGAATGAGAGCAGGTTCTCAACCCTGAGGAGACTAATAGTAAACAGCCTCCAGACAATACCCAAATAATGCTCTCCTAGAAGAGGGTTAGAAGAAAAATGGGGAAAGGAAAGAGAAACTATGCAAGAGAGTAACAACTTCCTGAAATGTGAATTGGAAAAGGTAAAGAAATCACAGGAAAGTAAGATTTGTGAATTGGAAAAGATAAAGAATTCCCAAGAAAGTAGGGTTTGTGAATTGGAAAAAGAAAACAACTTTCAAAAAAAAAAATTAGTGAAATGGAAAAAAAAACCCATAGAGCAAAACAACTCATTTAAAAACTCTATTGACATATACAAAGAAAAGTAAAAAAAGCTAATGAAGAAAATAACTCAATAAAAATCAGAACTGAATAGAAATGAATGATTCATTGAGACATCAAGAATGAGTAAAGCAAAACCAAAAAAAGTGATAAATTGTGAAAAAAATCATCAAATATCGACTTGGAAAAACGACAGACCTGCAAAATAGATTTAGGAAAGATAATCTGAGGATTTTTGGACATACCGAAAATTATGATGAAAAAAAGACACTAGATACTATTTTACAGGAAATCATCAAAGAGAATTGCCCAGATATAATATAATCAGAAGGTAAAATAGGCATTGAAAGACTTCATCAAATACATACTGAAAAAGACCCTAAAATAAAAACCCCAAGGATTGTTGTTGCCAAATTTCAGAACTATCAGACTAAGGAAAAAATATTACAAGCAGCCAGAAAAAAAAAAAAAAATTCAAATACCAAGGTGCCACAATAAGGATCACTCAAGATCTGGCTGCCTCCACATTAAAGGATCGGAGGGCTTGGAATCTGATATTTTGAGAAGCAAAAGAACGTGGAATGCAGCCAAAAATAAACTATTCATCTAAGCTGAGCATTTTCTTCCGTGGAAGAAGATGGACATTTAATGAAACAGATGAATTCCAGTTGTTTCTAAGGAAAAAGAAAGAAAGAAAGAAAGAAAGAAAGAAAGAAAGAAAGAAAGAAAGAAAGAAAGAAAGAAAGAAAGAAAGAAAGAAAGAAAGAAAAAGAGAAAGAAAGAAAGAAAGAAAGAAAGAAAGAAAGAAAGAAAGAAAGAAAGAAAGAAAGAAAGAAAGAAAGAAAGAAAGAAAGAGAAAGAAAGAAAGAAACCCAGATCTAAGCAAAAAATTTGACCTCCAACCATAGGACTCAAGAGAAGCAGAAAAAGGTATAAGAAACTCTTGATAACTGTATTTCTGTTGTGGATATACATAAAGACTACATGTATAATTTGATATTACTGATATAACATAAAAAAGTGAAGTAGAAATGGAAAGGGGATAGTATAAATAAAGGGGAAAGGGAGTATAAAAAGAGGGAAACTACATCTCACAAAGAGACAAAGGAAACCTATCATATCTTAGGGAATTTAGAGAGGGAAGGACATTGTGTGAATCTCACTTTCATCAGAATTGGCTTAAAGAGAAAATAATTGACATATTTGTTTTACAGAGAATTTTCTCTTACCTCATTAAAAAGGGAGAGAGGAAAAGGGAAAAGGAAAAGAATAATAAGGGAAGGGTACAAGAAAGGGGAAGAGATTCAAAGGGGAAAGGGAGAGATCCCAAAGAGGGTGAGCAGCATGACACAAGTGGGGCCCAGAAGTTTAAAACTGGGAAAGAGGGTTGGGGGGCAAGAAAAAGAAAAGTATAATATGGGGATAATAAGATGGTAGGAAATACAGAATTAGTAATTTTAACCGTAAATGTGAATGGCATGAACTCTTCCATTAAGTGGAGGCAGATAGCAGACTGGATGAAAAGTCAGAACGCTACAATATGTTGTTTACAAGAAACGCATTTAAAGCAGAGTACATACAAAGTAAAGGTAAAAATCTGGAGCAGAATCTGGAGCAGAATCTACTATGCTTCGGGTGAAGTCAAAAAAGCAGGAGTAGCCATCCTTATCTCAAATCAAAAAACAAAAATTGATCTAATTAAAAGAGATAAGGAAGGAAACTATATCTTGCTAAAGGGTAGCATAGACCCTGAAGCGATATCAATACCAAACATATATACACCAAGTGGTATAGCATATAACTTTCTAAAGGAGAAGTTAAGAGAGTTGCAAGAAGAAATTGACAGCAAAACTATAATAGTGGGAAACTTCAACCTTGCACTCTCAGAAGTGGATAAATCAAACCACAAATCAAATAAGAAAGAAATTAAAGAGGTAAATAGAATATTAGAAAAATTAGGTATGATAGAGCTTTGGAGAAAACTGAATGGTGATAGAAAGGAGTATACTTTCTTCTCAGCAGTTCATGGAACCTATACAAAAATTGACCATATATTAGGACATAAAGACCTCAAAATTAAATGCAGGAAGGCAGAAATAGTAAATGCTTTCTTTTCAGATCACAATGCAATAAGAACTACATTCAACAAAAATTTAGGGGTAAATAAACCGAAAAGTAATTGGAAACTAAATAATTTCATCTTAAATAATGATTGGGTGAAACAGCAAATTATAGACACAATTAATAATTTCACTCAAGAAAGATGAGCCATCACACCAAAATATGTGGGATGTAGCCAAACAGTAATAAGGGGAAATTTTATATCTTTAGAGGCTTACTTACAAACAAAACTAATGCATATAAGATTAGAAGGGAAGCTATAAACTGGGAAAACATTTTTACAGTCAAATGTTCTAATAAAGGCCTCATTTCCAAAATATATAGAGAATTTATAATAATCTAATAAATCTAATTTATAAGAATCTTATAAATTTATAAGAAATCAAGCCATTCTCCAATTGATAAATGGTAAAAGGATATGAACAATTCTCAGATGAAGAAACTGAAACTATTTTTAGCCATATGAAAAGATGTACCAAGTCATTATTAATCAGAGAAATGCAAATTAAGAGAACTCTGAGATACCACTACACACCTGTTAGATTGGCTAGAATGACAGGGAAAGATAATGTGCAATGTTGGAGGGGATGTGGGAAAACAGGGACACTGATACATTGTTGGTGGAATTGTGAATACATCTAGCCATTTTGGAGAGTGATTGGAACTATGCTCAAAAAGTTATCCAACTGTGCATACTCTTTGATTCAGCAGTGTTACTACTGGGCTTATATCTCAAAGAGATCTTAAAGAAGGAAAAAAGCCTGTATGTGCAAGAATGTTTATGACAGCCCTCTTTGTAGTGGCCAGAAAGTGAAAACTGCATGGATGCCTATAGATTAGAGAATGGCTGAATAAATTGTGGTGGGTTCTGTAAGAAATGACCAACAGGATGATTTCAGAAAGGCCTGGAGAGACTTACATGAACTGATGCTGAGTAAAATGAGCAGGACCAGGGGATCATTATATACTTCAACAACTATACTATATGTTGATTAATTTTGATGGACGGGGCCCTCTTCAACAATGAGATGAACCAAATCAATTCCAATAGAGCAGTAATGAATTGAACCAGCTACACCCAGCGAAAGAACTCTGGGAGATGACTATGAACCACTACTTAGAATTCCCAAGCCCTCTATTTTTGTTTGCCTGCATTTTTTATTTTCTTCACACATTTATTGCACACTATTTATACATATATTGTATTTAATTTCTACTTTAACATACTTAATATATATTGGTCAACCTGCCATCTGGGGAGGGGGTGGGGGGAAGGAGAGGAAAAATTAGAACAAAAGACTTCGCAATTGTCAATACTGTAAAATTCCCCATGCATATATATCTTGTAAATAAAAAGCTATAATACAAAAATAATCAATAAAAAAGAATTTCTCCTTAAAGATTTAGCTCTGTAATCACTTTCTACATAAAGGTTTTTCTGATCTTGTCCAAGCTAGTAGGCCACACAAATTAATTTATATCTATTTTGTAAATCCAAATGTTTTATCTCTCTAATAGATTGTAAATTTCTTGAGGACAGGAAAAATTTCAATTTTATCTTAGCATACTAGGTATTTTAGCATATTAGATACATTTAATAGATGCCTAACAAGTGCTAATTGTTGTGTATAGAACCTTATCTATGTATATAAGTAAATATATGCATTGGAAAATAATGATAATATTGATTTTGTAAGGTTAATGATAGCTGAATTCAAGAGTTTGAAAGATATAAGACAAAACAAAGCATATATTTATTCTGCATTGCTCCACAGAATAGAGTTGAAACCAAAAGTAAGAAGTTTAAAAATCACATTTAAGTCAAACTAATGAAACATGTAAACTACTTCCTATGTCTAACAGTATGCTAGCTATGAAAAATCATCAGCACTATGATCAGAACTCTAGAGGAAGTTGAGAGCAGGTGGTAAGTCAAGCCCTGAGGTAGTTGAGGATGCTGAGGAAAATGTAGGATTCAATGAATTTTGTGAACCTGTTGGAATTGTGCTAAAGTTATTGTGGAAAAAAGCCAGAGCATTGGACTTGGGAATTAGTAGTCTAAATATTATAAAGAAAAAGTAGGTCTGCTATGATACTGATAGAATTTAACTAGGTTAACTGACCCCTGTTATTTTTAGTTCATTTGTGGATTGCTCAGACAATGAAAGTAACACTCAAATTAGTCTTTGGTACTTGGGAAGAGTGCCCACTATGTTGTCTTGGTTCCCTGGAAGCAATTTCCAGAATGTGGTTTTTGTCTTTAAGTCTCTTCCCCAGACCCCTAATCATCAGTGAAACGGTTGTATATTTACATAGCCTCTGTATCTGATAACCTGAGTCTGTACTTTGTATAATCTCTATATGATGACTGTGTTCTGATAAGGGTCAAATTTATATCAGAATATATGTTCAGGGAAAAACTAGATACAGTTTAGCTTACAGGAGTTAAACTAGTGTTCAGTTCAAAATCAGTCTATTATAGTTTTCTGTCTCCCCAGTGTTGTGAGCTATAGTAACTTCAAACTCCTTTAGCCTTAAAAGGGCAGTGGGAGCAGGATAATGATATTTCAATGGTTCAAGATGCTGCTTATGTAAACAAAGAGTCACTGCTCACATAGAAACGTGTTATTTTTGGAGAAGGAAATCATGAAAAATAAGGGATATTATATAGTTCACAGTAATAAGAGACATTAGTAAATGTGAATTATATATTCCATCATACATAACTCTGCTGCAACATTGTAATATATGTAGAACATATGAATTAGACTGCTAGGGAAATTTTAATGTGACTATAAAATATTCATTTGGATAATTACTATAGAATGTGTACCCAGATACATATAAGTATATACTTTGATCTATAGGGACTGAAAATTGTTTATCTTGAAGGAGGCTATTATAAAAGATATGCATAATGATTAGCTTTCACAGCTATCTCCTTCCCCTTTTATTTTTTTTTTCTTTTCCTTTTTAATTATATATTTTTATTTACAAGATAGATATATGCATGGGTAATTTTTCAGCATTGGCAATTGCAAAATCTTTTGTTCCAATTCTTCCCCTCCTTCCCCTCCTTCTCCTCACCCCCTCCCCCAGATGGCAGGTTGACCAATACATGTTAAATATGTTAATGCATATGTTAAATACAATATATGTATACATGTCCAAACAATTATTTTGCTGTACAAAAAGAATTGGATTTTGTAATAGCTTACAATTAACCTGTGAAGGAAATTAAAAATGCAGGTGGACAAAAATAGAGGGATTGGGAATTCTACATAGTGGTTCATACTCATTTCCCAGACTTCTTTCGCTGGGTGTAGCAAGTTCAATTCATTACTGCTCTATTGGAACTGATTTGATTAATCTCATTATTGAAGAG
The DNA here is from genome assembly GCF_048593235.1 of Sminthopsis crassicaudata. Lineage (NCBI taxonomy): Eukaryota > Metazoa > Chordata > Mammalia > Dasyuromorphia > Dasyuridae > Sminthopsis > Sminthopsis crassicaudata. The sequence continues at coordinate 108,710,501 of NC_133622.1, forward strand.
AGCCACATCCATCAGAATTGATCATCATATAGTATTGTTGTTGAAGTATCCAATGATCTCTTGGTCCTGCTCATTTCACTCAACATCAGTTCACGTAAGTCTCTCCATGCCTTTCTGAAATCATCCTGCTAGCCATTTCTTACAGAACAATAATATTCCATAACATTCATATACCAAAATTTATTCAGCTATTCTCCAATTGATGGGCATCCACTCAGTTTCCAGTTTCTGGCCACTACTAAGAAGACATTGATTAGAGAACCATGCCTACTCTTTTATTTTAGAATACAAATGGTTAATGGTCTAAGAAAGAGAGCAAAGTGATATTTGAAGTACATTTCAGAATTTTGGGATGAGAAAGGCAAGCTAGTCACATAGGACTAGAGAAATTTTCCAAGAGAAGTCTAGTAGTATTCTCTGATATAAACAATAGAGATCCATAAGCCAGGGTCAATCTAACATTATTTTGGTAGCAAATTCTAAGCTAAGGGGAAATTTGGGTAATTAGGATATTGTGCAACTAAATAGAAGAATGTATGGAACTGATACAAATGGAGTGAAGCTAAAGGGACATTAAAATCTGATATGACTAGAACTGATAGAAAAACTTGGTGTAGACTCCACCCTATAAGCTACAATAACCATCAGAAATTTTCTACTGATGTTCTTTAGTCCTTGTCATCTTTCATCTAAACTCTTTGAATAGCTTTTAAATTGCACTTTCTGCTTCTAACCTTTTCCTTCTTTAATCCAGTCTATTGCCAAAATAATCTTATAAAGTACAGATCTTGTTCTTCTATTTCAAACAAATAAAAACATGAAGGTGCCCCAAACCTTTCCATGACGTCCTATTTTATTTAATATGAAATACATAACTATATTCTATAACCTAAAACCTACTAGAATTCATAAACAGCTTTTTATATCTGCCTTTAATAAACTGTTAATTTTTTTCATAATGGACTGTTCATTGAAACAGACCATTTGTCTTAGTTTTCTCTGATTTTACCTTTATTGAACTCCTTCCAATTGTACACCTCTTAGAATTTCTGCATTCATTCAAGATTTACCTCATCTTCTCAGTCTTCAATGTCTCTCTAGGCAGCAGTAATGCTCTCTATTTCAACAACATTCTTTATATCTTGTTTTATATGTATACACACGTATAAATAAGTTCATATGCAGTATAAATATATCAATATACTATATTAACACTGTCTAGGAGAAACATTGAACGTATAATAGAGGTTATCTTGGAAGATAGGGATTATTTTTAAATTTATTTTTATGCTCGGTGCCTAAGCATAATGATTTGTATATGGCAGATTATTATCTAATAAAATATTTGTTCAATCACGTTGAACAGGAAGCATTTTTTTCGTTTGTTTGTTTTTGTTTTTCCAAGATTGGGGTTAAGTGACTTGCCCAGGGTCACACAGCTAGGAAGTGTTAAGTGTGTGAGACCATATTTGAACTCCTGTCCTCCTGAATTTAAGACTGGTGCTCTATCCACTGCGCCACCTAGCTGCCCCGAACAGGAAGTATTACTTTTTTTAAAAGGAAAACTATTTCTCCATTATCCCTTTCATTTTCTACTTTCTATTGGGAGAACAATTTAAACTTTAAATGGGACTTCATAATTCAAAAACTTTTAGCAAGTAATTGTGTTTTTTTTTTTGTTTTGTTTTGTTTTGTTTTTACTCCTCTTCCTACCCACTCTTCATTGAATATAAGGTACTCTCTTGGTAACTCTTATTGCTTTTTCCCTTGACCCCCCTGATCCCCCTCCCCGATATTTAATTTACAGACCCCCCTTGTGACGCGCATCCCTCCCCTTTTTTTTTAGTATCCCTCCCCCCTCCATCCAAGTCCCTTCACTTATTCTCCTTTTCCTTTTCCCTTTTCCTCTCCCCCCTTTTAATGAGGTGAGAGAAAATTCTCTGAAAAACAAATATGTTAATTATTTACTCTTTGAGCCTCTCCTGATGAGAGTAAGATTCACACAATGATTCTCCCCCTCACTAAATTCCCTCAGATATGGTGTATTTTCTGTGCCTCTTCCTGGGATGTAGTTTCCCTCTTTTTATCATTCCTTCCCCTTTTTCTGAAACGACCTCCTTCCCTTTACTACACCCCCTCCTTTTTTTCTTTTATATCAGTAAAATCAAATTATCCTTGAGGACTTTTTATATACCCACAACAGAGTTACAGTTCTCAAGAGTTCTGTGTACCTTTTTCTGTTTCTCTTCAGTCTTGTGGATGTAGATCAAATTTTTTGTTTAAGTCTGGTTTTTTTCTTAGAAACATATAGAATTCCTCTATTTCATTGAATGACCATCTTCTTCCATGGAAAAAGATGCTAAACTTAGCTGGGTAGTTCATTCTTGGTTGCAGTCCTTGATCTTTTGCCTTTTGGAATATCAGGTTCCAGGCCCTTCTATCTTTTAATGTGGAGGCAGCCAGATCTTGAGTGACCCTTATTGTGGCACCTTGGTATTTAAATTGTTTTTTTCTAGCTGTTTGCAGGATTTTCTCCTTTCTGTGGTAATTCTGCAGCTTAGCCACTATATTCCGTGGTGTTCTTTTTTTAGGGTATATTTCAGAAGGAGTTCGATGAATTTTTTCCACATCTACTTTCCCTTCTGTTTCTATTATCTCTGGACAGTTCTCTTTGATAATTTCCTGTAAAATAGAGTCTAGGCTCTTTTTTTGGTCATAGTTTTCTGGAAGTCCAATGATCCGCAGATTACCTCTCCTAGATCTATTTTCCAGGTCTATAGATTTTCCCAGTAAGTATTTGACGTTGTTCTCCAGCTTCTCATTTTTTTTGTTTTGTTTGACTGATTCTTGGGTTCTCTGTGAATCATTCATTTCTATTTGTTCCATCCTGACTTTTAAGGAGTTATTTTCTTCTTTCACAGTTTTTAGTTCTTTTTGTAAATGCCCAATTTCGTTTTTAAATGAATTATTTTGCTGTATTGAATTTTTTTTTCCATTTCCCTAATTTTTTTTGAGAATTATTTTCTTTTTCCAATTCAGAAATTCTATTTTCTTGAGACTTTTTTATCTTTTCCAATTCAGAAATCCTACTTTCCTGTGATTTTTTAACCTTTTCTAATTCACAAATTTTGTTTCCCTGCATCTCCTGTGAATTCTTTATTTTTTCCAACTCCAATTTCAGGACGTTGTTATCCTCTATCATACTTCCCTTTCCTTTCCCCATTTTTCTTCAAACTCTCTTAACTTTTTAAGAGTTTCTTCTAGGAGAGAGTTATGTGATGGGGGGCAGGAATCGTTCCCCTTTAGGTTGTTATCTGCTGTCTCTCTGCTGTTAACTTCCTCGGGGTTGGATACCCGCTCTTTCTCTGTGTAGAAGGAATCTATAGTTTTTCTGGTTTTTTTGTTCATATTTAAAAAATCTTTTGGGGTCTGTCCCTGGGGTAGGAAATTATTTATTTACTTCTTTACCAGCTTCCTCCCAGACCAGATGGATGCAGCGGCTCTAAAGCCTGAGCTAAGATAGAGCTCTGGGAGAGAGTTCCCCACCCCCTCCCTGGAAGTGCCTCAGAGGTGACTAGCACTGCTGTGCCCTGAGGGCGCTGTGTTTTAGTGGCTTCCCTGAGGTTGAGATTGAACAGTAAATAGGGCACAAAGCCTAGCCTATGCATGCCAGTGGGGTGTGGATGTCTGCAGCAGGTGCCGTGAAAAGCCCCTGCGCTCAAACTGGAAGTGTCTGCCAGAAACCGTGGTCCCTAGTTCAAAGGTTCCGCTTCTCTGGGACTTCCGGAGCTGTGTTCTACTCCCTCCAGCTAAGCTAGGCCGTGTGTGTTGCCTTGGGCCGTATCCATCCACTTGTCAATCTCTTAACTATTCTCAGGTGGGAGCTGAGGCCACTCCCCCTGGTGCCGAGATCTGCTGAGTCACCCCCAGGGTCCTGGAAAATCTAATCTATCTGAATTTTTAAAGTATTTTAGATTTCTCTTCTGAACTGCTATATTATTAGCAGAGAAGAGCTAACAGCCTGTGCCAGATTCCTTTATCTCAGTGGCTTCTCTGATCCCAGAGCCCTTCCCAGCGCGATCGGCAGAGTATGCTAGCACCCAGCCGTCTGTGCTGGCCTCTCTTCTTCCTCCCCTAGGAACTGACCTTTTCTGTTGAAACTCCAGATTCTCTTCAGCTGGTAAGTCGTGCTTCCAGTCCTTGTGGTATCTATCAGTCCAGCGCTATTTCTGAGGCTGATTTATTTAATTGGTTGTGAGGGAGTGAGGGCGTTCACAGAGTCGTGTGTTTCTTCTCCGCCATCTTGGTAACTCTTATTGAAGAAATCCAATTGGAAAATTGTCTATTTCATATTTTCATATACATTTTTCCTAGCCTGGATACTAACTATTGAGGATTCCTGATCAATATTATTTATTTATAGATGTTGCTGATTTTCTTATATGATGATAAATTGATCAACAACCTATGATCAACAATTAGTAAGTTAGAATAAATCTCAAATGTAAATAGAAGAGTCATTAGCTACTGTTTGTGAAAACTTCAAATAAAAATTTAATTAATAACAGTAAATTTATTTAACTCTGCTTATTTATTTCTTTTTTCTTCTGGCTCTTCTGATGTTATCAAACTGCCTGTCTGGCCAAAGGACCTTATGATACTAAATTGTTGTTTTATTTTAACTCAGCTATAAGTGATGTTGCTATTTTCCATGGGAAAACAGTGACAGACCTGTCAGCTCTGGATTGTGGGATCTAGGTATCTTGATATGTAGAACCACAAACACTAGAGAAATTTAACAGGATATTGGAAATTCATTGGGCACCATCATGCATGTTAATTACATTTATTAAGGAGAAGCAAGGAGTCTTAATAATTTATATGCTATTAGCACAGATCATAATAAGCAATCAACATATGGCTAGAGGATGTTGAAATAACTGGTTTCTTTGTTTCTAGTAGGAATATCAGTAATCCAGAACATCACTATTTGGCATTTGTTCTCTACATGACTTTTCTATCTTTAACCAATTACTTTGAATTATCATTCCATTAGTCAGAAAGGTGATTGTATTGGACAGTGTATGTTTCAATTGCATATATATACATATATATACATACATGTATATATATATATGTATATATACATATATGTATGTCTGTATATATATGTATATATACATATATGTATGTCTGTATATATATATATATATATATATATATATATATATGTAGCAGTTCTTTTTGTAGTGTTGGAAGTGTAGATTGGAAATAGAAAAAAATGCCCATCACTTGAGGAATGATTGAAGAAATTATGGTATATGAATGTAATTGAATGTCATTGTTCTATAAGAAATGATAGTCAGAACCAGAAGAACATTGAGCACAGTGACAGCAAAAGTATGTGATGATCAACTTAACTTTTTTCAGCAATGAGGTGATCCAACACAATTCCAATAGACTTAGGATGGAAAATGCTATCTGAATGTAAAGAGAGAACTATGGAAACCAAAGGTGGATAGGAGCATACTATTTTCATCTTTGTTTATTTGCTTGCTTTATTTCTTGTAGTTTTTTTTCCCTTTGATTTTTCTTGCACAAAATAACAAATATGAAAATGTTTAAAAAATATTGTACATCCATAATCTATAGCAGATTTCTTACTGTCCGAAAAAAGGAGGTAAGGCTGAGAGGGAGAAAAAATTTGGAACACGAAATCTTTCAAAAATGAATGTTGTAAACTAATTTTCATGTATTTAGAAATATAAAACACTATTGAGGGGGAAATTTGTATGGATCAGTGCAAAGTTTTCACTGAAACCAAGGAGAAACAAGCCAACCAAACTTAAGGAAGATGCATTTATAATGAAATTGTTGAATCTACTTCAGAAATATTTTATACTCGGAATTATATGAGAAAAATTACAAAACACTTGCCACAAAAATAAAATCAGATTTAAATAATTGGAAAGACATTCAGTGCTCTTGGATAGGCCGAGCGAATATAATAAAGATGACAATACTCCCCAAACTAATCTATTTATTTAGTGCTATACCAATCAGACTCCCAAGAAACTATTTTAATGACCTAGAAAAAATAACAACAAAATTCATATGGAAGAATAAAAGGTCGAGAATTGCAAGGGAACTAATGAAAAAAAACTCAGAGGAAGGTGGTCTAAGTGTACCTGATCTAAAGCTATATTATATAGCAGCAGTCACCAAAACCATTTGGTATTGGCTAAGAAATAGACCGGTAGATCAGTGGAACAGATTAGATACAAAGAACAAAAAAGGGTACATCTATAGCAATCTAATCTTTGACAAACCCAAAGATTCCAACATTAGGGATAAAAATTCATTATTCGGAAAAAACTGTTGGGAAAACTGGAAATTAGTATGGCAGAAATTAGATATGGATCCACACTTAACACCATATACCAAGATAAGATCAAAATGGGTCCATGATTTAGGCATAAAGAGGGAGATAATAAATAGATTAGAGGAACAGAGGATAATCTACCTCTCAGACTTGTGGAGGAGGAAGGAATTTATGACCAGAGGAGAACTAGAGATCATTATTGATCACAAAATAGAAGATTTTGATTACATCAAACTAAAAAGTTTCTGTACAAATAATACTAATGCAAACAAGATTAGAAGGGAAGTAACAAATTGGGAAAATATTTTTAAAAACAAAGGTTCTGACAAAGGTCTCATTTCCAAAATATATAGAGAACTGACCATAATTTATAAGAAACCAAACCATTCTCCAATTGATAAATGGTCAAAGGATATGAACAGACAATTCTCAGAGGAAGAAATTGAAACTATATCCACTCACATGAAAGAGTGTTCCAAATCACTACTGATCAGAGAAATGCAAATTAAGACCACTCTGAGATACCACTACACACCTGTCAGATTGGCTAAGATGACAGGAACAAATAATGACAAATGTTGGAGGGGATGTGGGGAAATTGGGACACTAAAACATTGCTGGTGGAGTTGTGAAAGAATCCAGCCATTCTGGAGAGCAATCTGGAATTATGCCCAAAAAGTTATCAAACTGTGCATACCCTTTGACCCAGCAGCGCTACTACTGGGATTATATCCCAAAGAAATACTAAAGAGCGGAAAGAGACATATATGTGCCAAAATGTTTGTGGCAGCTCTTTTTGTTGTAGCTAGAAACTGGAAGATGAATGGATGTCCATCAGTTGGAGAATGGTTGGGTAAATTGTGGTATATGAAGGTTATGGAATATTATTGCTCTGTAAGAAATGACCAGCAGGAGGAATACAGAGAGGGTTGGAGAGACTTAAATCAACTGATGCTGAGTGAAATGAGCAGAACCAGAAGATCACTGTACACTTCAACAACGATACTGTATGAGGATGTATTCTGATGGAAGTGGAAATCTTCAACATAAAGAAGATCCAACTCACTTCCAGTTGATCAATGATGGACAGAGGTAGATACACCCAGAGAAGAAACACTGGGAGGGGAATGTAAATTGTTAGCACTAATATCTGTCTGCCCAGGTTGCATGTACCTTCGGATTCTAATGTTTATTGTGCAACAAGAAAATGATATTCATACACATGTATTGTACTTAGACTATATTGTAACACATGTAAAATGTATGGTATTGCCTGTCGTCGGGGGGAGGGAATAAGGGAGGGGGGGTAATTTGGAAAAATGAATACAAGGGATAATATTATAAAACATATATATATATATATATATATAATAAAAAAAATTAAAAAAAAAAAAAAAAAAAAAAAAAGAAATATTTTATACTCTCTACTTCCTTACCTTAATAGAGACAGTACTCTAATTCAGAACCTTGCCATTTTATACTTGCATTACTGAAATGGTCCCTTAATTTGATTTTTGAATTTCAGTATTTCTCTTCACCAAACCAATTTTCAAATAGGTACCACAATCTTTTCCCTAGAACATAACTTATCACGTGACTACCCTCCTCAAGAAACTTCAGTTGTTCTCTATTACCTCTGTGATCAAATGAAAACTCTATGCCCTTCATCTATTCCAAATTCTGACCAAACTTGCAATATGAAAATTGGCCCTCCATCTCCTTTTTCTGTGATTTTGCACAGATTGTCTTTTTTATCTAAAAATACTCTTCCTCTCACTTCTAGGTCATAGAATTCTTATCTTCCATCAAAACTTATCTCACATGTTATTTCTAGAAAATACTTTTCCAAATTTCCTATATTTTTTAATGGTTCACTCCGTTCTCTTCAAATTATTGAGCATGAGCATGTTTATATGTATATGCTTATGTACACACACATATATGGTATATGTTATATCCCCTAAGTAGACCTTCAACTCCAAATAAAACAGGAAGTATTTTGAATTTTATCTTTGATTATATCTAGCACTAATAAATATTTTATGCTTAACTAATACTTGATGGGTTGAGTCAATGAATTATTTTCACATTTATAGGATTGCATTATACACACATGCATATATATGTGTGTGTGTATGTATGTGTGTACATATACATATACACAGGCACATACATGCATATATATATGTATATATATATGACACACACATATCTATCCATAAATATTTATGTATGTGTGTGTGTGTGTGTGTGTGTCTGTATAATCTTGTAAATAATTTTACTGATTGTAAGGTCCATATTCCTAAGCCACCTTCCCAATCCTAGGCTAAAAGCAAAAATGAGAAAGAAATTGGTGTGGATGAAGAAACAGTAATACTCAGGATATTGGCGTTTCTTTTTCATATTATCCATTAAATAATAATAATAATAATAATAATAATAATAATAATAATAATAATAATTTAATTGAGGACCCTTTGAATTCTAAAAAAAACAGGTTATTAAGAGAGGGGTTAAATTGACATAGTTTAAAAAATGAGAGGAAGGCAGGTAACACTCAGAGACTGTAGTCCCTTAAATCGCCCAGGCTTCTGATTACTTTACAACTTTATTATTTATTTTATTATTTATTATTACCTTTACCTCTAGTCCCTGATGATAATTTGTGGCTAGCCTCAAGGCTTTTAGAGTATTAAACTAAAGTTTAAACTTCTTTAATGAACTCTGGTACCTAACATCAGTAACTAGTCCAGCCTGTCCAATTCCATTCTTCTTTTACCTGTAGCGCATCAGTGTCCTAGTTTTCCCACATCCTCTCCAACATTCAGCATTATCTTTTCCTGTCATCTTAGCCAATCTGACAGGTGTGTAGTGGTATCTCAGAGTGGTCTTAATTTGCATTTCTCTGATCAATAGAAGACTCATATGAGTGGAAATAGTTTCAATTTCATCCTCTGAAAATTGTCTGTTCATATCCTTTGACCATTTATCAACTGGAGAATGGTTTGATTTCTTATAAGTTAGATTCAATTCTCTATATATTTTGGAAATCAGGCCTTTACCATTATTTTTTAACTGTAAAAATGTTTTCCCAGTTTGTTGCTTCCCTTCTAATTTTGTTTGCATTAGTTTTGTTTCTACAAAGGCTTTTTAATTTGACGCAATCAAAATTTTCTACTTTGTGATCAATAATGATCTCTAGTTCTTCTTTGGTCATAAATTCCTTCCTCCTTCACAAGTCTGAGAGGTAAATTATCCTGTGTTTCTCTAATTTATTTATGATCTCATTCTTTATGCCTAAATCATGGACCCATTTTGATCTAATCTTGGTATATGGTGTTAAATATGGGTCCATGCCTAATTTCTGCCATGCTAATTTCCAGTTTTCCCAGCAGTTTTTGTCAAATAATGAATTCTTATCCCAAAAGTTAGGATCTTTGGGATAAGTTTAGGATCTTTTTGATGATCTCTTTTGGATAAGATCCAATGGAGACACAGCCAGAACAAAGGAGTAAGCACAATTTTACAGTCCTTTGGGTATAATTCCAAATTGTTCCGCAGAATGGTTGGATCATTTCATAAATCCACCAATAATGCGTTAATGTTCCTACATCCCCTCCATATTTATCATTATTTTTTCCTTTCATCTTAGCCAATAGGAAAGGTGTGAAGTAGTACCTCAGAGTTGTCTTAATTTACATTTCTCTAATCAATAGTGATTTATAGTATTTTTTCATATAACTAGAAATAACTTTAATTTCTTTATCTGAAAATCATCTTTTTTTTTTTTTTTTTTTTTTTTTTTTTTTACTATCTATCAGTTGGGGTCTATCTTGTATTATTATAAAGGTGAATCAGTTCCCTATATATTTTAGAAATGAGGCCTTTCTCCGAAATATTGCTTGTAAAACTTTCCCCCCAGCTTTCTGTTTCTCTTCTAATCTTGGCTGAATTGATTTTGTTTGTTCAAAAACTTTAAAATTTAATATAATCAAATTGATTGATTTTGAATTTCATAATGTTCTCTGCTTCTTCTTGGGCCATAAGTTTCTCCCTTCTCTACAAATATGAGAGGTAGATTATTCCTTTTTTTTTTCCTAACTTGCTTATAGTATAATATTTTTTTTTCAGTTTTCCCAGCAATTTTTGACAAATAGTTCTTATCTCAGAAGCTGGAGGCTTGGGTTTATCAAACACTAGATTAGTATAATTATTGACTATTTGTATCTTGTGAACTTAACACATTCCACTGAACCACTACTTTCTTAATCTGTACTATATGGTTTTGATGACCACTACTTTATAATATAGTTTTAGTTCTGGTAGAACTAGGCCACTTTCCTTTGCATTTTTTTTTCATTAATTCCCTTTAAATACCTGCCCTTTAGTTCTTCCAGAAGAATTTTGTTATTATATGTTTTTAGCTCTATAATTTCTTGGCAAATTGATTGGCATGGCACTGGGTTAATTTAGTTAAAAATTTATTTTTTTATATTAGCTTGTCCTACCCATGTGCACTTAATGTTCTTCCAATTATTTAGATCGAATTTTTTTTTTAATAAAAGTGTTTTGGAATTGTTTTAATATAATTCCTGGCTTTGTTTTCATATAGACTGTACACTATTTTATATCATCTACAATTATTTTAAATGGGATTTATCTCTGAATCTCTCTTTCTATTTTTCCTAGTTCCTGGACTTCGTTGGTAACTTATAATGCCAGTCATTTTTTGAGTTTATTTTATATCCTGCCACTCTGCCAAAGTTGTTAATTGTTTTTTAGTAGTTTTTTAGCTAATTTTTTGACATTCTCTAAATGTATCATCATATTATCTGCAAAGGGTGATAGTTTTATTTCCTCATTTCTTACTATAATTATCTCTTTCTCTTTTTTTTTTTTTTTTTTCCCTGAGGCTGGGGTTAAGTTACTTGCCTAGGGTCACACAGCTAGGAAGTGTTAAGTGTCTGAGATCAGATTTGAACTCTGGTCCTCCTGAATTCAAGGCTGGTGCTCTATGCACTGCGCCACCTAGCTGCCTCATTTACTATAATTATCTCAATTCCTTTCTCTTTTCTTATTGCTAAAGCTAAGATTTCTAGTATAATATTGAAAAAATAGTGATGATAATTGATAACTTAGTTTCACTCCTGTTCTTATTGGAAATACTTCTGGCTTATTTCCATTACTTTTAATGCTTGCTGAGAGTTTTGGACATATGCTACTTATCATTTTAAGGAAAACTCAATTTAATCCTATTCTCACTAGAGTTATATAATCTTGGAATCAATTGCATTTTAAGTGTTTGGTAGAATTGACTTCTAAATCTGTCTGGAATTAGATATTTTTTTTCTTGGGGATTTCATTAATAGTTTGTTCAATTTCTTTTTCAAAAAATGAATTATTTAAGTATTTTATTTTCTTATCTATTAATCTGGATAATCAATATTTTTGTAAGTATCCCAATCATTAAAATTAGATTATCAGATTTATTGGCATATAGTTGGGCAAAATAATTCCTAATTATTGCTTCAACTTCTTCATTGGTTGTAAATTTACCCTTTACATTTTTGCTAATAATAATTTAGGTTTTGTCTTTCCCTTTTCTAATCAAATTTATCAATTTTGTTTTTGTGCATAAAACTAACTCTTAGTTCCATTTATTAGGTTCAATAGTTCCTTTACTTTCAATTTTATTGATCTCTCCTCTGATTTTCCAAATTTCTGATACGGTATTTAATTGGATGTTTTTAATTTGCTCTTTTTCTGGCTTTTTTAGTTTCGTACCTAATTTACTGATCTTCTCTTACTTTATTTTGTTTATATGAGCATCTAGAGTTACAAAATTTCCAAAAAGAACTACTTTGGGTGCATCTCATAAGTTTTGATGTTTTATCATTATTGTCATTTTCTTGGATGAAATAATTGATTGTTTTTAATGATTTATTGTTTCACTCACTAATTCTTTAATATTAGATTATTTAATTTCCAATTAGTTTTGACCTATTTTTCAATGGCCATTTACTTATTGCGTCATGATCTGAAAAAGATGCATTTTTCATTTCTACTTTTCTGTATTTGGTTGTGTGGTTTTATACCTGGTCAAATTTTGTGTATGTGTCAAATTCCAATGAGAAAAAGCATATTGCTTTCTATCCCTTCAATTTTCCCCAAAGGTCTATCATATTTCTAAAATTCTATTCACTTTCTTAACTTTGTTTTTGCTTATTTTGTTGCTAGATTTATCTGGGTCTGTAAGAGGAAGGTTGATATCTAGGACTGACAGAGGAAGGATGATATCCTCTACTAGCATTGTTTTTCTCTCTGTTTCTTCTAGCCACTCACTTAACTTCTTTAAGAATTTAGATGCTTAATAATCATGTTATTTCATTGTCTATGGTAGCAAGATGTAGTTTCCTTTCTTATCTCATTTAATTACATCTCTTTTTGCTTTTGATGTGTCTGAGATCAGGATCACTATCTGCTTTATTTTTACTTATTTAGATTTTTTTTTCTGATACAATTGGGGTTAAGTGACTTGCCCAGGATCACACAGATAGGAGGTGTTAAGTGTTTGAGGCCAAATTTGAACTCAGGTTCTCCGGACTTCAGGGATGATGCTCTATCCACTGTGCCACCTAGCTGCCCCTATCCATTTTACTCTACTTAAGCTGAAGTATAATACATTCTGCTCCAGCCTTTTACCTTTATTTTCTCTGCTTCAAGTGTGTATATTGTACACAACATATTGTAGAATTTGGTCTTTTAATCCACTCTATTGCTTCCATTTTATTAGAATTCATTCCAGTTGAATTCACAATTTCAAGATTACAAATTGTATTTCCTACCATTCTATTTTTCCCAGATTTTTTCTCTCCTTTTACCTATTTCTTCCTTACCGGTGTTTTGCTTCTGACTACCATCTCCCTCCTTCTTCCATTCCTATTTTCTGCCTCCACCTTTCTTATTATTTTTCTTTTTTATATCTATCCTCCTTTCTAATAGGCTCTTCCTTCCCTTTCCCCTTTTCCACCCTTTTCTCCTTTTTTTCTCTTTATTTCCCAACAGAATGAGACAAAATTCTATACCAAATTAAGTATAGATGTTATTCCCTCTTTGACCCAAATTATTAAAGTTCAAAAAATGCTCTCCACCTTTCTCTTTTCCTCAATTGTAAAAAATATTTTAATAAATCTCAATTGTATTAAATGGCTCTTCAGATCTGAGATATAGACTGTTTCTTGTCCTTCTAATTTGCCTATAGTACCACCTTTATGTCTAAAATATGAACCTATTTTGACCTTATCTTGGAATAGGGTGTTAGGTATTGATCAGACTTTTTCTTATTTTCCCAAACATTTTTGTCACATAGTGAGTTCTTATGCCAGAAACTGGAGTCTTTAGGTTTATCAAACAGTAGTGAGACTAACCTATTCTACTAATTAACTACTCTATTTCTTAGTCAGTATCAAATGGCTTGATGACCACTGCTTTATAATATAGTTTTAGGTCTGATACAGCTAGTCCATCTTCTTTTGCAATTTTTTATTAAATTCTTTGAAATTCTTGTATTTTTGTTTTTCAAGATGAATTTTGTTATTATTTTTTCTAGATTTATAAAGTAATTTCTTGGGAGTTTGATCGGTATGGAAATGAATAGACTAATTTAGATAAGATTGTCATTTGTATTATATTAGTTTGGACTATCCATGAGCCCTTGATATTCTTCCAATTGTTTGCATTTAACTTAGGGTGGAAAGTGTTTTATGATTGTGTTCATATAGTTCTTGGCTTTGTCTTGGTAGGTAGATTCCCAAATATTTTTATATTTTCAACAGTTATTTTAAATGCAATTTCTTTTTGCATTTTTTTGATGCTGGATTTTGTTGGTAATATATGGAAATACTGATGGTTTTTATGTGTACTTATTTTGTATCTTGCAACTTTGCTAAAGTTGTTAATTGTTTTTTGCAATTTTTAAAGTTTATTCTCTAAGTATATCATCATATAATCTGCAAATAATGATAATTTTGTTTCTTTATTACCTACTCTAATTCCTTTAATTTCTTATTCTTCTCTTATTGCTTAAGCTAACATTTCTAATACAATAATGAATAATAATGGTAATATCAATTATGTCTGGCAGGAGTTAAAGGAAGTAATAGGTTTCTTGAGACATCAAAGGGTGTGTCCTTTTGCTAGATCTCCCCCTGGGATGCAGCACTAATTCCAGAAGCTTCCCTTCTGAGGGCACTGCCTATGAAGTTCTTAGTGGGTTGGTCACAGGCAATCCCAAAAGAGAAGCAGCATAAATAGACAGCCTTGAGCAGAACTGGCTCCCTTGCTTTTGAGCTCTTGCTTCCTGCTACAGCTACTGAGAGGATGACTGAATAAAGACAGAATGGTTGCACCTACTGGTGCAGTCTGTCTCTGTGTGATCCAGGTTAGAGCCTGAAGGTAGGTAAGCTGGCATAGTTGTGGGCCTGACAGATGAACATACAAAATAGCACTAAGGAATGCTACAAGTGGTGACCAAACAGGTACCCTGGGACTAGGACCTCACTGTGTAGCAGGTCTACAGGATAAGAAGAGAGACAGAACTTTGCTCTAGTGAGTAGAAAGTTAAGAATGGGACAAACTATGGTAAGGGTCTCAGACGAAGAGGTGCTAGGGAAAGTAGTTTATAAAATAGTAAAGCAAGCAGGATTGGAAATGGATTTTAAAAAGGGGGAGGTAGTAGGTAGTCAGATGGCTTCTATGATAAGGAAATGCTGGGAACTATCCCAGAAGAGCATCACCCTATTTATCAAGTGATCAGAAGCACTTCAAGCCACAATCCATTAAAAGTAGATAATGGGGGCAGACAGGTGGCGCAGTGGATAGAGCACCAGCCCTGAAGTCAGGAGGACCTGAGTTCAAATTTAGTCTTAGACACCTAATACTTCCTGGCTGTGTGACCCTGGGCAAGTCACTTAACCCCAATTGCCATAAAAAAAAGAAAATGAAAAAAAAAAAAAAGAAAATAAAAAAGTAGATAATGAAGTACAAATGGAGAGTCATAAAACAAATGAGGGTTGTAAACCAGCTACTCAACAGAACCGACTGTGCCTATAAAATGAAGCCAGGTGGAAGTTAGCTGTGGGAAAGGATCAGTAAGTAAACAAGAAGACAAAGGAGGTGGATATGAGGAAAAAGTGAGGAAGAAGCAGAGGAAGCTGGTACACTCCTTGCCCTGAAGGCAGACCCTAAGGGCTTAAAAAATAAGTAAAAAAGCCAAGCAAAAGCTAACCATTGATAGTTTCTATACAGAAAGAGAGCAGGTTTTCAAGCCCAAGGAGACTAATAGCAGACAGTCTCCAGACAAAAACCCCAAAGGGGGATGTAAACTGGTCCCCACCACACAAAGCTCTCCTAGAAGAAATAAAAAAAAAAAAAAAACTTAAAAAGAGAGCTAGAAGAAAAATGGGGAAAGGAAACAAAAATTCTGCAATAGAGTACAGAGCTCAGTTAAAGAAAAATTTGGTAAAGTGGAAAAAGAAAACAATTTAATGAAATGTGAATTAGAAAAGGTAAAGAACTCCCAGGAAACAGAATTTGTGAAGTGGAGAAGAAAAAGAACTACCAGGAAAATAGGATTTGTGAATTGGAAAAATAAAATTACTCAGTAAAAAAGAGCAACTTAGTGAAATGGAAAAAAAAATCCATAGAGCAAAACAACTCATTTAAAAACTCAATTAGACATATACAAAAAGAAGTAAAAGAAGCTAATAAAGAAAATAACTCATTAAAAATCAGAACTGAATAAATAGAAATAAATGATTTGTTGAGACATCAAGAATCAGTCAAGCAAAACCAAAAAAAAAATAAAAAAATAGAAAAAACATGTTAAATATCTACTTGAAAAAACAACAGACCTGGAAAATAGATCTAGGAGAGATAATCTGAGGATTATTGGACTTTCCAAAAATTATGATGAAAAAAAGAACATAGACACTGTTTTCCAGGAAATGATGAAAGATAATTGCCCAGATGTAATAGAATCAGAAGATAAAATAGGCATTGAAAGAATTCATCAAACACCTTCTGAAAAAGATCCTAAAATAAAAACTCCAAGGAATATTGTGGCTAAATTTCAGAACTAGCCAACTAAGGAAAAAATATTACAAGCAGCTAGAAAAAAAAATTCAAATACCGAGGAGCCACAATAAGGATCACTCAGGATCTAGCTGCTTCCATATTAAAGGATCAAAGGGCCTAGAAGGTGATATTCTGAAAGGCAAAAGAACTTGGAATGCAGCCAAGAATAAACTATTCAGCTAAGCTGAGCAATTTCTTCCAGGGAAGAAGATTGACATTTAATGAAATAGGTGAATTCCATTTGTTTCTAATGAAAAAACCAGAACTAAACAAAAAATTTGACCTCCAACTATGGGAATCAAAAGAAGCAGAAAAATGTAAAGAGAACTCTTGAGAACTGTATTTCTGTTATGGATATATATAAAGAGTGCATGTATACTTTAATTTTACTGATATAAAAAAGGGAAGTAGAAATGGAAAGGGGATAGTATCAGAAAAAGGGAAAAGGGGAGATAAAAAGAGGGAAACTACATCTCATGAAGAGGCAAAAGAAATCTATCATATCTGAGGGAATTTAGGGAGGGGCAGGAACATTGTGTAAATCTTACTCTCATCAGATTTGGCTTAAAAAGAAAATAGTTGACATATTTTGTTTACTGAGAAATTTTTTTCACCTCATTAAAAAGTGGGAGAGGAAAAGGGGAAAGGAAAAGAGTAATAAGGGAAAGGTATAAGAAATTGGAAGGGATTCAAAGGGGGTGTGCAGGGGGTCCAGCCTCTGCAGAGGTCCAGAGGGTTGAGCAGGAGGAATAGGGTCGGTATCAAAGGAAGACAGGAGTTGTGGGATAGTTTGAATGAGGAGATGAAGGAAGTGATGTTCCCCCTTCTCTCAGGCTTCTTCAGGCTTTAATTTATACTATATTGTGATCATATAATTTTCTTTAGGTCAACATAGTCTTCAGAAATATGTCTGAATTCTTGACCTTTATATGTTACTACCTTTGACATTTAAAATTTGAGTAAATTTCTTTGTGGTTAAGTGTTAATTATTGATTACATTACACAAAGCCAATAATGAAAGATAAATGTTATACAAGGTTAAATGTCAGTGAATTTTGTTAGTTTAATTATGTCTTCTTTGTCAATTCTATGGATTGTTTGATTCCTAATTTAAAACCATATACATAGGGATTTGGGGCAATGCCTAGTTATACTTTAACTATCTCTTGGTTCCTAGACATATTGATCTTTTCTGAATCTAAATAGGTAAACACCATTATTTCCTAGACCTTTGGATTCTCTCCCACAATGACAATGTTCTCTCCTTTATCATTTCTCTCAGTGAGAGATTAGTTTTATTAAGACAGAATATGCATGTGGAATCATTTCTAGTTAACTTGCACAAATTTCCCTTGTCACCAGATTTTTTTAGATAATGTTTTAGTGCGGTGATCAAGCCAATTATAAATAATATAGGAAATAATAGTCCACTAATGAGAATCATAGAAGGAAATCTTGTTCCCGTATGAGTGTTATGCACATTTGATCTATGTGCTGGGCTTTGCCAATCAGCTTAGAGATTGCAATTTCTAACAGGGGTGGGAGAGATTCTAAAGAGGGAGAGCTGCATGAGGCAACTGGTGCCTATAAATTTAATAGTGGGGAGGGTGGTAAGGGCAGAAAGAAAAAGAAAAGCATAATCTGTGGATAATAAGATGGTAGGAAATACAGAATGAGTAATTTTAACCATAAATGTGAATGGGATGAACTCTCCCATTCAACAGAGGCAGACAGCACACTGGATCAAATGCCAGAGCCCTACAATATGTTGTTTACAATAAACACATTTAAAGCAGAGTAATACATATGGAGTAAAGGTAAAAGGCTAGAGCAGAATCTATTATGTTTCAGGTGAAGTAAAAAAAAAAAAAAAAGCAAAAGTAGCCATCCTTATTTCAGATCAAGCAAAAGCAAAAATTGATCTGATTAAAAGAGCTAAGGAAGGAAACTATAATTTGCTAAAGGATAGCATGTACAATGAAGCAATATCAATCCTAAACCATATATCCCATATATGTTTAGCATCTAACTTTCAAAAGAAGAAGTTAAGAAAGTTGCAAGAAGAAATAGACAGCAAAACTATAATAGTGGGAGATTTCAAACTTGCTCTCTTAGAATCAGATAAATCAAACCACAAAACAAATAAGAAGGAAGTTAAAAAGGTAATTAGAATATTAGAAAAGCTAGGTATGATAGATATTTGGAGAAAACTGAATGGTGACAGACAGGAGTACACTTTCTTCTCATCAGTTCATGGAACTATACAAAAACTAACCATTTATTAGGACATAAAGACCTCAAATTTAAATACAGGAAGGCAGAAATAGTAAATGCTTTCTTTCCAGGTCACAGTGCAATAAAAACTACATTCCACCAAAAGCTAAATAGACTAAAAGTAAATAGACTAAAAAGTAATTGGAAACTAAATAATCTCATCCTAAAGAATGATTGGGTGAAACAGCAAATCATAGAAACAATTAATAATTTCACCCAAGAGAATGACAACAATGAGACAACATACAAAAAAAGCGGTAATAAAGGGATATTTTATATCTTTAGAAGCTTACTTGAATAAAATAGAAAAAGAGAAGATCAACGAATTGGGCTTGCAACTTAAAAAGTTAGAAAAAGGCCAAATTAAAAACCCCAAATCAAAAACTAAACTTGAAATTCTAAAATTAAAAGGAGAAATTGATAAAATCGAAAGTAAAAAAAAACACAAATAACTATTGAATTAATAAAACTAAGAGTTGGTTTTATGAAAAAAATACAAAAACTTTGGTAAATCTAATTAGAAAAAAGAAAGAGTAAAATCAAATTGTTAGTCTTAAAAATGAAATAGGAGAACTTTCTACCAATGAAGAGTGAATTAGAGCAATAATATGGAGTTACTTTGACCAACTTTATGCCAATAAATTTGATAACATCAGTGAAATGGATGACTACCTTAAAAAATATAGGCTTCCCACATTAACAGAGGAGGAAGTAAATTGCTTAAATAGTCCCATTTCAGAAAAAGAAATAGCACAAGCTATTAATCAACTCCCTAAGAAAAAATCCCCAGGATGAGATGGATTTACATGGGAATTCTGCCAAACATTTAAAGAACAATTAACTCCAATGTTATATAAACTATTTGAAAAAATAGGGATTGAAGGAGTCCTACCAAATTCCGTTTATGACACAGACATGGTACTGATAACTAAACCAGGTAGGTTGAAAACAAAGAAAGAAAATTATAGACCAATCTCCCTAATGAATATTGATGCTAAAATCTTAAATAAGATATTAGCAAAAAGACTACAGAAAATCATCCACAGGATAATACAACATGATCAAGTAGGATTTATACCAAGAATGCAGGGCTGGTTTAATATTAGGAAAACTGTTAGCATAATTGACCATATTAACAACCAAATTAACAAAAAACATATAATCATCTCAATAGATGCAGAAAAAGCATTTGATAAAATCCAACATCCATTCTTAATAAGAACACTTGAAAGCATATGAATAAATGGACTTTTCCTTAAAATAGTCAGGAGCATCTATTTAAAACTGTCAGTAAGCAACATACACAATGGGAATAAACTGGAACTATTCCCAGAAAGATCAGGAGTGAAATATGGTTGCCTACTATCACCATTACTATTCAATGTTGTATTAGAAATGCTAGCTTCAGCAATGATATTTGAGAAAGAGATTAAAAGAATTAGAGTAGATAATGAGGAAGCCAAATTATTACTTTTTGCAGATAATATGATGGTATATTTAGAGAACCCCAGAGATTCTACCAAAAAACTGTTAGAAATAATTCACAACTTTAGCAAAGTTGCAGGATACAAAAAAAATCCAGATAAATCCTCAGCATTCTTATACATCACCAACAAAATGCAACAGCAAGGGATACAAAGAGAATTCCATTTAAAGTAACTGCCAATACTATTAAAATATTTGAGAATTTATCTGCCAAGGGAATGTCAGGAACTATATGAACAAAACTACAAAACACTTTCCACACAAATAAAGTCAGATTTAACCACTTGAAAAAATATTAAGTGCTCTTGGATAGGTCAAGCAAATATAATAAAGATGACAATACTACCTACACTATTTATTTAATGCTATACCAATCAGACTTTCAAAAAACTATTTTAATGACCTAGAAAAAAAATAACAACAAAATTCATCTGGAAGAAGAAAAGGTTAAGATTTTCACGGGAACTAATGAAAAAAAAATCAAAATAAGGTGGCCTTGCTGTACTAGATCTAAAAGTATATTATAAAGCAGTAGTTACCAAAACCATTTGGTATTGGCAAATAAATAGACTAGTTAATCAGTGGAATAGGCTAGGTTCAAAGGACAAAATATTCAATAACTATAATCTAGTGTTAGACAAACCAAAAGACCCCAGCTTTTGGGATAAGAATTCACTGTTTGACAAAAACTGCTGAGAAAATTGGAAAGTAGTATGGCAGAAACTAGGCATTGACCCACACTTAACACCACATACTAAGATAAGATCAAAATGGGTCCATGAACTAGGCATAAAGAATGAGATTATAAATAAATTAGAAGAACATAGGATAGTTTACCTCTCAGACCTGTGTAGGAGGAAGGAATTTATGACCAAAGAAGAACTAGTCATCATTATTGATCACAAAAGTGAAAATTTTGATTTTATTAAATTGAAAAGCTTTTGTACAAACAAAACTAATGCAGACATGATTAGAAAGGAAATAATAACCTGGGAAAACATTTTCCCAGTCAAAGGTTTTGATAAAGGCCTCATTTCCAAAATATATAGAGAATTGACTCTAACTTATAAGAAATCAACCCATTATGCAATTGTTAAATGGTCAAAGGATATGAACAGACAATTTTCAGATGAACAAATTGAAATGATTTCTAGCCATATGAAAAGATGCTCCAAGTCAATATTAATCAATGAAATGCAAATTAAGACAACTCTGTGAAACCACTACTGACTTCTCAGATTGGTTGGGATGACAGGAAATGATAATGCTGAATGTTGGAGGGAATATGGGAAAACTGGGACACTGATACATTGTTGGTGGAATTGTGGATACATCCAGCCATTCAAAAGAGCAATTTGGAATTATGCTCAAAAAGTTATCAAAGTGTTCATATCCTTTGATTCAGCATTGTTACTACTGGGCTTATATCCCAAAGAGATTTTTAAAAAGGGAAAGAGACCAAAATGTTTGTGGCAGCCCTCTTTTTAGGGGCCAGAAACTGGAAACTGAGTGGATGCCCATCAATTGGAGAATGGCTGAATACATTGTCGTATGTGAATGTTATGGAATATTATTGTTCTGTAAGAAATGACCAATAGGATGATTTCAGAAAGGCCTGGAGAGACTTACATGAACCAATGCTGAGTGAAAAGAGCAGGACCAGGAGATCATTACATATTTCAACAACAATACTATATGATGATCAATTCTGATGGAAGTGGCTATCTTCAATAATGAGATGAACTAAATCATATTCATTTCTTCAATAATGAATAGAATCAGTTACACCCAGGGAAAGAACCCTGGGAAATGAGTGTGAACCACTTCATAGCATTTCCAATCCCTCTGTTTTTGTTTGCCTGTATTTTTGATTTCCTTCACAGGTTAATTGTACATTATTTCAAAGTCTGATTCTTTGTGTACAGCAAAATAACTGTATGGATATGTATACATATATTGTATTCAACATATACTTTAACATATTTAATATGAAAAAAGAAAGAATAAAGAGAAATGGCTCCTTTATTTTTGTCGTGGAACTGGGACAAGAAAAAAATAAGCATGGAATTCTGACATCCTGGTTTGGGTACCCCAGTGGCGTTTCTCATTGGACAAAGCACAAGTCTTATGTGAAATTGTGCAACAGCAGTTGAAGCCTCGACATATAAAACCAACATTCAGCCTATGGAATAGCCCTGTATTTATCATAAAGAATAAATCTGGGAAATTCAGAATGCTAGTGGACCTTAGGGGCGTTAATGCTACTATTGAACCTATAAGAGATGTACAACCTGGCATGCTTTCTCCTAATCTAGTACCCACTGGCTCGCCAGTTACAGTAATAGACATACAAGATTGTTTCTTCTCCATCCCTCTGGACCCAGAGGATAAGAGAAGGTTTGCTTTTACTATTCCCTCTATAAACAATACAGGATCTGTTCTGTGCTACCAATAGAAAGTTCTCCCTCAGGGGATGTGTTGTAGCTCCACCTTGTGTCAGGCATGCACAGTGCAAGTGCTAGGAAGGCGTGACTTCATGCCATGATACTGCACTATATGGAGGATATACTGTTATCAAAGAGCAGTGGGAAAAATCACTCTGCCCTGATTAAAGAGACCATGAGTGTTCTTGCTCAACATGGACTAGTGGTAGCGTGTAAAGGCCTGAAACTGAGAATCACTTGAATAGCCAAGCACTTGAGGCTAATTAACAATTGGACAATATTAGCATATGCTTGGTGAATGGCCCTGCCCAACTATTCTGTGCCCATTAACATCATATCAGGTAGTTTATATGCGGGCCAAGTGCTGAGAGGTATTGAGAATTCTGTCCTATGACCTCAGAAATTGCTAACCTTCTTGCTGAATTGCAGCTGATTTTACAGACTAGGAAGCATCCCATTTATGTCCTGCAAGTATATTCTCACCAATGCTGTGCAGGAGGTATATTTGTGGACAATGAGGTGATGGACCATGTTTTACATTGCTCCCTTTTCATAGTCTTTACATCCCCTGAAATGTGCCCATGAATTTCTCAACTTAACCATTAATTCTCTACATCTAATTACGTCGTTCTCCCCGGAACAAGCTTGACAAATAGTGAAGCAGTGTGTTAAGTGTGTTCCATTTCTCTCTCCTCCATCTAATAAAGGAATTAATCCCCAGGATTTATTTCCCAATAATTTGTGGCAAAAGGATGTGATGCATGTGGGCCATGTGGCTATCCACGTCTGTACTGACACCTTTTCTAAATTCTTTTGGGCTACAGTGGCCTCCCATGAGAACATTCCTTTGGTCATTTAACATTTATATAATTGCTTCTCCTCTCACAGAGTTCCTAATACCATAAAGACCAATAATGATCCAGCTTATATCACCTCTAAGCAGATGGTCACCTTCCTTGCCATATTTGTCATTAAACATGTTACAGAGATTCCCTATAATCTACAAGATCAGGCCCTGGTGGAACAAACCCATAGTACTTTGAAGGCCAGCCTTGTTAAATAGAAAGGGGGAGAAAATAGTCAGAATCTTTGATGGCCCACACAAGCAGACATGGATAAGGCCTTATATGCTTACAATTTTTTGTGCCTAGACAGGAATACCGGCCTCTCTCCAGGAATGATACATTTGGCACAATTTTATAGACAGGATAGAAAACTAGGCCCCATGAAAACAGCACTTGAAACATTGGAGAACATTCAAAAGATCCTTTGGAAGGACGAGAAAGGACATTAGCAAGGTTCATCCTTAGTAGTTTGGAGAGAGCCAGGATATATGTCTTGAAGGTCCTGAAGAAGAAAGGTGCTGGATTCCAGAAAGAACAAAGAAAGTTGCCCCTATTAAAATAGGGGCTGAAGAGAAAGAGAAGAAGATAATCCAAGAAATGCCAAAAACAGTACCATAGCAGAGAGATAACTACCCTTGCCAGACTGGCTTGTGATTGGATTTAGTATACTTCCTTTGCTGTCCCCTTCTATTGTATCCCATGGGCTGTAGTAGCCACTTTTGTATTGTTACTTCTTTTGCTTTTGTCTTCCTTTCTAGGATGCTTTATACATATTCTTTTTTTTTTTTCAATTTTATAATTATAAATTTTTGACAGTATATATGCATGAGTAATTTTTTTATAACATTATCCCTTGTTTTCATTTTTCCAAATTTTCCCCTCCCTCCTTCTACTCCCTCCTCTAGATGACAGGCAATCCCGTACATTTTCCATGTGTTACAGTATAATCTAGATACAATATATGTGTGTAAATCCAATTTTCTTGTTGCACATTAAGTATTGGATTCCAAAGGTATAAGGGTAGATAGACAGTAATGCTAACAGTTTACATTCAATTCCCAGTGTTCCTTCTCTGGGTGTAGTTGTTTCTGTCCATCATTGATCAACTGCAAGTGAGTTGGATCTTCTTTATGTTGAAAATATCCACTTCCATCGGAATACATCTTCATACAGCATTGTTGTTGAAGTGTACAGCGATTTTCTGGTTCTGTTCATTTCACTCAGCATCAGTTCATGTAAGTCTCTTCAAACCTTTCTGAATTCATCCTGCTGGTCATTTCTTAGAGCAATAATATTCCATAACCTTCATATACCATCTTATTCTTTTTTTACAGCTTTTTATTGACAAAACATATGAATGCATAATTTTTCAACATTGACCCTTGCAAAAACTTCTGTTCCCACTTTTCCCCTCCTTCCCTCCACCCCCTCCCCTGTATGTCAGGTAGTCCCAAATATGTTAAGTATGTCAAAGTATATGTTAAATACAATATATGTATACATATTTATATAGTTATCTTGCTTCAAAGAAAAATCACATATAGAAAGAAGGTAAAGATAACATGAGAAGAAAAACAAAAATGCAAGCAAACAACAACAAAAAGAGGAGAAATGCTGTATTGTGTTCCACACTCATTTCCCAGTATACATTCACTGGGGGTAACTAGTTCTATTCATTACTGATCAATTAGAACTGATTTGGATCCTCTCATTTCTAAAGAGAGCCACTTCCATCAGAATTGATCCTCATATAGTATTGTTGTTGAAGTGTATAATGATCTCCCGGTTCTGCTCATTTCACTTAGCATCAGTTCATGTAAGTCTCTCCAACCCTCTTTGTATTCATCCTGCTGGTCATTTCTTATACTACAATAATATTCCATAATATTCATATACCACAATTTACTCAGCCATTCTCCAATTGATGGTCATCTATTCAATTTCTAGTTTCTAGCATCTACAAAAAAGGTTGCCACAATTTTTTTGTACATAGAGGTCCTTTTCCCTTCTTTAATATCTCTTTGTGATATAAGCTGAATAGTAATACTGCTGAATCAAAAGGTATGGACAGTTTGATAACTTTTTGAGTATAGTTCCAAAGTGCTCTCTAGAATTGTTGGATCCATTCACAACTCCACCAACAATGCATCAGTGCACCAGTTTTCCCACATTCCCTCCAACATTCGTCATCTTTTCCTGTCATCTCAGCCAATCAGACAGGTGTGGTGTGTAGTAGTATCTCAGAGTTGTCTTAATTTGAATTTCTCTGATCAATAATGATTTGGAACACCTTTTCATATGAGTAGAAATAGTTTCAATTTCTTCATGTGAAAATTGTCTGTTCATATTTTTGATCATTTATCAACTGGTGAATGGCTTAATTTCTTATATATTAGAATCAATTCTCTATATATTGTGGAAATGAGGACCTTATCAGACCTTTAACTATAAAATTGTTTCCCCAGTTTATTGCTTCTCTTCTGACCTTGTCTGCATTTGTTTTGCTCGTACAAACGCTTTTTAACTTGATATAGTCAAAATTTTCTACTTTGTGATCAATAAGAATCTCTAGTTCTTTGGTCACAAATTCCTTCCTCCTCCACAGGTCTGAGAGGTAAACTATCCTGTTCTTCTAATTTATTTATAATCTCATTCTTTATGCCTAGATCATGAACTCATTTTGAGATACTCTTGGTGTATGGTGTTAAGTGTGGGTCAATGCCTAGTTTCAGCTATGCTAATTTCCAATTTTCCCAGTAGTTTTGGTCAAATAGTGAATTCTTATCCCAAAAGTTGGAGATTTTGGGTTTGTCTAGATTGCTATAGCTATTGATTATTTTGTCCTGTAAACCTAATCTGTTTCACTGATAAACTAGTCTATTTCTTAGGCTATACCAAATGATTTTGGTGACCGCTGCTTTATAATATAGTTTTAGAGTTGTTAGAGCGAGTCCACCTCATTTTATTTTATTTTATTTTTTCATTAGTTCCCCTTGAAATTCTTGAACTTTTGTTCTTCCAGATGAATTTTGTTGTAATTTTTTCTAGGTCATTAAAATAGTTTCCTGGAAGTCTAATTGGTATAGAACTAAATACATAGATTAGTTTAGGCAGTATTGTCAACTTTATTATATTTGCTCATCCTATCCAGGAGCACTTAATATTGTTCCAATTGTCTAGTTCTGACTTTATTTGGGTGGAAAGTGTTTTGTAGTTTTGCTCAGACAATTCCTGACTTTCCCTTGGTAGATAGATTGCCAAATATTTTATACTATCAACAGTTATTTTAAAGGGAATTTCTCTTTGTATCTCATGCTGTTGGATTTTGTTAGTGATATATAAAAATGCTGATGATATATGTGGATTTATTTTGTATCCTGCAACCTTGCACAAGTTGTAAATTATTTCTAATAGCTTTTTAGTATAATCTCTGGGGTTCTCTAAGTATAATATCATATCATCTGCAGAGTGATAATTTGGTTTCCTCATTACCTACTATAATTCTTTTAATCTCTTTTTTCATCTCATTGCTGAAGCTTGCATTTCTAACACAATATTGAATAGTAATAGTGACAGTTATGACAATCTTGTTTCACTCCTGATTATGTTGGGAATGGTTCCAGTTAATCCCCATTACATATGATGCTTACTGAGGGTTTTAAATATTTGGTCCTGACTATTTTAAAGAAAAGTCCATTTATTCCTATACTTTTTAGTGTTTTTAATAAGTATGCGTTTTAGATTTTATCAAATGCTTTTTCTGCATCTATTGAGATGATCATGTGGTTTTTGTTAATTTAGTTATTGATATAGTCAAGTATGTTAATAGTTTTCCCAATATTGAACCAGCCCTGCATTCCGGGTATAAATCCTAGTTGGTCATAGTGACCAATCACCCTTGGGGATGATTTTCTGTAATCATTTGGGTAATATTTTATTTAACACTTTTGCATCAATGTTCATTAGGGAGATAGGTCTATAATTATCCTTCTCTGTTTTTGTCTTACTTGGATTAGGTATCAGTACCACATCTGTGTCATCAAAGGAATTTTGTAGGTCTCCCTTAAATCCCTATTTTTTCAAATAGTTTATATAGAACTGAAGCTAATTGTTCTTTAAATATTTAGTAGAATTCACATATAAATCCATCTGGTCTTGGGGATTTTTTTCTTAGGGAACTGATTAATAGCTTGTTCTATTTCTTTTTCTAAAATGGGACTATTTAACCAATTTACTTCTTCCTCGGTTAATCTTGGTAACCTATATTTTTAAAGATACTAATCCCTTTTATTTAATTTATCAAATTTATTGGCATAAAGTTGGGCAAAGTAACTCCTAATTTGTATAATCTGGGCTACCTCCTTGGAAGCCTCTGGAACAGCAGGAATCAGGACACGTAAAAAGTCCTTGGTCTTCATGGGGAGAAATGAAGGAAATGGACAAACTGCAACAAGTTCGCCACTAGCCTCCCTTCTCCTGGTCCTGCTGCAAAGTGAAGTTCTCTCACCTCTCTCACCCCATCCTTTAATCGTTACCTACAATTATCTATAAACACCAAACATAAAGACAGTAAGAAGAGCCATTTTCCAAACATATGCTTATAGAATCATTGTCCAATAAGTAATTAGCCTTAAGTGCCCTGTTGTCTGAGTCAAGCACACCTTTAAAGGGTTTCAGCCCTTTACATCTCCCACTTTCTTTTGTTTTAGAACACAGGTGGTCACGCCATCCCTGACTTCTCAGGAGAGGAGGTGAAATCACTAAAAAAGGAGGTGATCACGCCCCTCCCCCTGACTTCTCTGGAACAGAGATGAAAAGCACCAAAGAGAAGTGGGGAATCAAGCCAGATATTGTTAGCAGGTTTCTGGGCTGAAGGGTCTTACTAGAAACAGGTATGCATAGACCCCACAGCTGATGCAGGCTCAAGGTGATGTAACAAACTCTCTCCACAGCTGATGCAGGCTCAATGTGGCATAACAGACATGAATTGTACATGTAAGTAGTGATATAACAAACAATATGAATCAACATTGTGTTGTTAAAGATTTCCAGAAGTTTTAGAAGGAGGGTATGTAAATAACAATCACACATACACCTCCTTCAGCAGTCAAGAGATAGTCCAAAACCAATCTATTGTTCATTATTTCATGTGTCAGGGAATCCAATGGTCCCCATAAGTTTTTGAAGTCCTGCAACAGTCTTTTTATGTATTAGGGAAACCAATAATTTCTGAGGGTTTTCAAGCCCTACAACAGTCTCATTGATAATTTTTGATGTCTATTGAGTCAATTGCCATCACTGTCATGCTCTTTCAGTGGTGGGCACAATCAGTGATGGAACCACCCGGTGTTTCTTGGGTGTTCTCCTCCATTTCAAGGGTCTGCTCCATCTCTTTCTGATGGACAAGGCAAATATGGCTCATTGGCAGCCATCTGATTCCTTCTCCATCTGTAGAGATACAAGAAAACCCTCACCCCAAGTAGTTAACCTATCTGGTCCCTTCCATTCACCACTTTCTGGATCTCTCCACATCACCTGGAGATTATCTAAAGATAGTGGAGCTGCTTCCACTGGACAATGCCCTTACAATGGGTTATAAAACCTGTCTCCCAAAGCCGGTGCATCTTCATAAAAAATCCAGAAGTCAATAGTATAAAGAGCTAAATTTAGAA
Organism: Sminthopsis crassicaudata; assembly: GCF_048593235.1. Lineage (NCBI taxonomy): Eukaryota > Metazoa > Chordata > Mammalia > Dasyuromorphia > Dasyuridae > Sminthopsis > Sminthopsis crassicaudata. The sequence goes on from NC_133622.1 coordinate 108,739,737, forward strand.
GTTCTCAAGGGTTAACTATGACTCCTCCTGTCTTTTGTTTTTGGAGGAGTGTCTTAATGTCTCTGTTTTTGCTCTCTACTATCACCTGTCCTTCAGATTTAAAAGGTATGCATGTGTGAAAGGGTAAGGTTGTGTGAAATCTGATACTGTGCACAAAAGTGTGCAAAATGTTTAGAAGTATATGCAGGTCTAGTATCTGTTTTTATTGCTTGTGGCACATGCATAATTGCAAATGCTTGGTATAAGGAATTCAGTGACCACTCAGGCTGTCTCTTTTGCTGCTGGTATTGCACAACATGGATAAAAGACAGATGATCAAAAGATTTATAATGTGTCACATCCATTTGCCAAATTTCATTGGGTCTCAAACCACGAGGGTTCTTCCCTGGAGGGAGTGTAGGATCATGGAAAGGACAGCAAGCTGGACAAGCTTTTACTATGCTCTAACTTCCTCCAAGTTGTAAATGTAAAGCTTGAGCAGTCTGATGATATTTAGAATGAGATTCTTGGTCTTCCTGAAATAAAGAACTGTTAGCTAACATGGTTAGGAGGCTATCTGCCTTTGAATTTCCATAAAAAAGGACCTGCACTATGAGAGTGGACATGCAAAATATAAATCTTACCTGGATCTTTCTCACTTGCTCTTGAAGTTCCTTAAAGAGCTGATATATATTGGAATCTACAAATTTTATTCGGACTGTGGTAATTCTTTGTACCATTCCTACTAAAGAGGCTGAATCAGATATTATATTTCTATCTCCTGGATAATAAGTGAGAGCTAGCATGATTGCATACAATTCATTCTGCTGAGTGGACTGAAAAGGAGTTCTTACTACTCTCTTTATAGTTAAGTCACGAGAATATTTTCTCAGTCTTCCCACCTGCACACAATTCTATTCTCTTCAATTGTAATCCCTTCCTGGATGATTGGTCACGTCTGGGTATTGAACTTCTAAAGGCTCTCTGGGTGTAGCATCAGCTGCCATCATACCCCAAGTATTTTTGCCTTGAGTCCTGGGGCTGCATCCCTTTTCCCTGAATCAGTCTACATTCTGATGCTCAATGGAAACCTCTGTTTCATTTTGGATATAGGGTTTTGGGTCTTGTTCTCCCACCCTGTTTTCTCACTCTGTCTCTATGCCAACATTAAATTTTCAAATGCCCTACTTTGCCACTGATGAGTCTCTCTAGAAGTCTCTTGCCAAAATGGACCCTATATTCCCATGTTTGGATCTTGGGAAGTTTGCATCATAGCCTGGCTATAAAAGGTATTTGTGATCACTGTGGCACAGCGTCTTCAGATCTCCTCTAAAGGAGCATCCTTGTGTAGTCCTAGTATAATTCTTCTACAAATCTCATTAACATTTTCTTTTGCAAGTTGCTTTATCACAATTTCTGTTGCTGCATTTTCACCAATAGTTCGTATGACAGCTGTCTGCAAATGTCCCACAAAATCAGCAAAGGGTTAATTTGGCCTTTGTGCTATTTTTGTGAAGGCTTCTCCTCTGTCTTGTTTACCTACGATCAAACACCATGCTTTGATAGTAGAATAAGCAATTTGCTCACATGTTTTTATGGGGTAATTAATCTGTGCTGAAATGTCCACATGAGAACTCTAAGTTATTATCCTTCTCTGGGAGGAGATCTCTTTTCTGTAAAATCTTTTCCTCTGTGAGCAGGTTTCTTGGGAAACTTCTGGAGCCTCCAGCCAGAGTGAAGGTAGAATCTTGAATCCTCTTCTTCCTGAATCCTGGCTCTGAATCTCCTCGAGCTTCCCTGAAGTTTTCCCGGGAAGTCTTGTTCTCCCAGTCTAGACTCTCCTTCCAGACTGCCTTCTAAATTCAATCTCTCAGTCTAGACTGACTCCTTTCCTGACTGCCCTCTTCTTTTATCCTAGCAGAGATTGAGCTAGTGAGAACTCCCAGGTGCTTGTGGGAACTCCTACAGCCAATGAATTTGCTTTAAAGGTGTAAACTCCTTTAAATATGTGAACTCCTTTTCAGAAGTCTAAAGGTGTAAACTCCTTTTAAAGGTTTGAACTAAAGGTGTGAACACTGAGCTAGAGAATTCTTTAGACAGCCTAAGTTATCACCTTGTAATCCTAACATACACCTATTAGTTGGTCATAGGTGATTGTAGTATTAACTCCGCTTTGACTATTTCATTGGGCTTGTAACCTACAGAGCTCACTATATTCAGAAAGCCACAACAAGTTTTGTCCAGGTTCTAAGCATGTCCTTGCTATAGCTTTCCAGTCACTAGGAGTTAAGACTTCATAAGCCAAATTCTGTAATAATATCTTAATATAAGATGACTCAGCCCTACAAAGAGTGCAAGCCTTTTTCAGATTTTTGAGGATTTCTAGATCAAAAAGAGTGTATCTTCTACTTTCTTGACCTGAAGAGTTACACTGTTGAATCACAAGATACACTTCTATTCTCAAATCAGCTAAATCCTGCCCTTCTTCTGTGGCTTTAAGTAGTGCCTTTTGCAATCTAGTCATAGGAGGGGGTGATTGCTGGGACTGAGATGCTGGTGCTATCACTGTCCCTCTCACTTCTCCTCCTTCCTCTACCCTGGAAGGTGAAATTAATGGGGGTGGGGTCAAGTACCTGCTCTGGTGTATGCAGGGTATGCAGGGCTATGAGAGTGAGAATCACTACACCCTTCAAGTACACTTAACTCCTCATGCCCTGGTGATATTGTCATTAATCTGTCCTTTTGTCTTCCTCTTTTTCCTCACACTTCCATCTGACTGTTCTTAAAACCTTTCTTTTTTCTACAACTTGCAGGATTGTTTAAGGCCTATTGTATTATGTTGTATATATAGAATATTTCCTTAGAAATTGAATTAGGACTTTATCATTGTGGTATTGACATAGTTGATCTCCTACTAGTTTCCAATCATCTTCCTCTATTTCTTCTTCCTTGAAGATCCAAGGGGATCCTTGGCATTCTAATGTATCCAAGAGTTCACCAATCTGCTCCCAAGGTATAAGGAAACCTTGTCTGTTGATCAACCTAAATATGCTTTCTATAAGGCTCCCTGGGGGCAGGATGGGTGTAGAGTTGGGAGTGGGGGAGAATCTTTTCCTAATATCTTCCCTATTTCAATTTAAAAAAGGTTACTAGTTTAGTTCTTAACACAGTAAATTCCCTGTTTGTCTATTAAAATATTCACCGTATTTCCTGGTCAGCTGGGAGTTCTTCAGTGAAATTAGGATCCTTGGTTCACACATTGGGCATCAAAATCAACAGTTTGGGCTAGATCCCTAGAGGCCTTAGGGACAGCCAGAGAGTCAGGATAAGTAAAAGTCCTTGATCTTCATTAGGAGAAGTGAAGGAGACAGACAAACTGCCACAAGCTCTCCACCAACCTCTCTTCTACTGGTCCTGCTGCAAAGTGAAGTTCTCTCACCTCTGTCACTCCACTCCTTAATTCTTTCCTACAATTATCTTTATACACCAAACATCAAGCCAGCACAGAACAGTGAGTTCCAAACATATGTTAATAGAATCATTGTCCAATAGGTAATTAGCTTTAAGTGCTCTGTTGTCTGATTCAAGCACACTTTTTAAGAGTTTCAGCCCTTTACACTAATTATTGCTCTAATTTCCTCTTCATTGGTGGAATGTTCTCCCTTTTCATTTTTAAGACTAACATTTTGATTTTCCTCTTTCCTTTTTCTAATCAAATTTACCAAGGGTTTATCTATTTTTTTCATAGAACAAACTCTTAATTTTATTTAATTCAATAGTTTTTTTCTTCCAGTTTTATTAATCTCTCCTATTTTTATAATTTCAAGTTTAGTATTTGGGATTTTTAAATTTGGTATTTTTCTAGCTTTTTAAATTGCAAACCTAATTCATTGATTTCCTTTCTCTATTTTATGCAAGTAGGCCTCTAGAGATATAAAATTACCCTTTATTTCATCTTTCAGCTCTTTGAGCTTCTCCTTTAGGAATTTTAGATGCTAAATCACTTGGTGAATATATATTTAGTATTGGTATTGCTTTATTATCTATGCTACCCTTTAGCAAGAGATAGTGCCTTTACTTATCTCTTTTAATTAGATCAATTACTGCTTTTGCTTGATCTGATATCAGGATGGCTACTGCTGCTTTTTTTACTTCACCTGAAGCATAGTATATTCTGCTCCATCCTTTTGCATTTACACTGTATATATTACCCTGCTTCAAGTGTGTTTCCTATAAACAACATATTGTAGGATTCTGGCTTTTAATCCAGTCTGCTATCCATCTCTGTTTTATGGGGAAGTTTACCCTATTCACATTTATGGCTAAAACTTCTAATTCTGTATTTCCTGCGATCTTGTTATCCCCAGATTATGCTTTTCTCTCTCCTTTCCCTCTTAATTCCCTCCCCAGTATTAAACTTATGAGCACCACTTACCTCATGCAGCCCTCTCTCTTTAGAATCCCTCCCTCTCCTTTAGAGTCCCTCCCTTTTCCTTAAACCTTTTCCTTACAATTTCTATATTCCCTTCTATTTAGCCTACCCTTTCTTTTTTGCTTTTCCCCTCCCACTTTCCAGTGAGATAGAAGTTTCTCTGTAAACTGAATATGTCTAATACTTTGTCTTTGAGCCAATTCTGATGAGAATAAGATTCACACTATGTTCATCCCTCTCCCTTCTTTCCTTCAGAAATAATAAGCTTTCTTTGCCTCTTCATGAAATGTAGTACTTCCACTTTTCCCTTTTTCTGGTACAATTTCCTTTCACCTGTAGATCCTTTTTTATATTATAACAATAAAACCAAATTATATGTCTACTCTCTATGTATATCCATAACAGAAATATAGATCTCAAGAGTTCTTTTTATCTTTTTATGCTTCTCTTGAATCCTATGTTTGGATGTAGAGGGATGAAACTCTGAAAAGGCATTCTTGAATCAGACAACAGAGCACTTAAGGCTAATTACCTATTTGATGTGAGATAATGGCTCTATATACTTACATTTAGATGAGATGGTGATGTGGAGGCTCTCCTTACCATTGGTGCTTACTGAATGTATGGTGGTGAGGTAATAATAGGCAAGGATTGGAGGGCTGAGGCAGAGAAGTTGGGGGTCACTTGGTGGCAGGACGCGGAGGAGAGAGGCTCAGGACTCCAGAATCTAGGATATATCTTTGGCAAGCCACGTGGCAGCTTGCCTGCCTGCTTCACTTCTTCTAAAGACCAAGAACTTTGATTGATCCTGACTCTGACTGATCCTGAGATCCTCCAGGGTGCTATCCTGGACATTATATTTGGAGGTCAAATTTTTTGTTTAGCTCTGGTTTTTTTCATCAGAAATTAATGGAATTCACGTATTTCAATGAATGTCCATCTTCTTCCCTGGAAGGACAGGTAAGTTATTCTTGGCTGTATACCAAGTTCCTTTGCCCTTTGGAATAACAGATTCCAGGGCCTTAGATCCTTTAATGGGGATGATGATAGATCCTGAATAATCCGTATTGTGGCTCCTCGGTATTTGATTTTTTTTTTTTTCTGTATGCTTATAGTATTTTTCCTTGATCTGATAGTTCTGGAATTTAGACACGATATTCCTTGGAGTTTTTATTTTGGGGTCTCTTTCAGTAGATGATCCATCCATTCTTTCAATGCCTATTTACCTTCTGATTCTATGACATCTGGGCAGTTTTCTTTGATCATTTCCTGAAAAATAGTGTCTAGGCTTTTTTTTTTTCCATCATAATTTTCAGGAAGTCCAATAATCCTTAGATTATCTCTACTAAATCTATTTTCCAGGTCTGTTGTTTTTCCCAAGTAAGTATTTAATGTTTTATTTTTCTATTTTTTTCATTTTTTTTGGTTTTGCTTAACTGATTCTTGATGTCTCCTTTAGTCATTTATTTCCATTTGTTCCATTCTGATTTTTAATAAATTATTTTCTTCATTTACTTTTTTATTTCTTTTTGTAATTGTCTAATTGAGTTTTTAAATGAGCTGTTTTGTTCTATGGAATTTTATTCCATTTTGCCAATTTTGTTTTTTTAAGAAGTTATTCTGTTTTTCAGGGAGTTGTTTTCTTTTTCCTCTCTATCTTTTAATGAGTAATATGCCTTATCCAGACCCTCTTGCAAAGCTTCCCTTTTCTTTCCCCACTTTTCTTCTAGCTCTCTTTTAAGATCATTTCTAATTTCTTCTATAAGAGCCTTATGTGGTGGGGATTTTCATGTAGAGATAGATTGTTTTTAGTCTCCTCAGGGTTTGAAATCTGCTTTCTTTCAGTATAGAAATTATCTATAATTAGAGCTTGCTTTGCTTTTTTTTACTCATTAAAAAACAAACAAACAAAGAAACAAAAAGGTGCAGTCTGCTTATTGGGTAGTGAGGTATTTCTAAGTTGCTTCTACAGTCAACAGAAAGGGGCAGTAAAGTGGCAGTGGTACAGCAATGACTGTGCTGGGATTAGCGGTTCCACTCTGAGATTGTTCTGAGCTGAGTCCCTCCTGATGCTGGAAGGACGGAGTGGGGGGGAGGGGAGTTGTTTGATGATTCTTGATATCTCATTGAGTTGTTCACTTCCATTCATATAATTTTGATTTTTAAGAATTATTTTCTTTAGTTACCTTTTTTTTAGCCACCTTTTGCATTTGCCAATTATTCTTTTCAAGTGGTTGTTTTATTCAGTTGTTTTTTTTTTTTTTTTTTTTTTTGTTGTTGTTGCTGTTACTTTTTTTTTCTATTTTGCCAATTCTATTTTTAAGGAGTTGTTTTCTTTGTCCATTTCACAAAATTTATTTTTTAAATTGTTTGCTTCAATATATTTTCCCCCATTTTGGCAAATTTATTTTTAGAACTTTTTTTCTTGGCTAAATTCTCTTCAGGATTAAGCTCACTATGAAGCTACTCTTTCTCTTTCTCTATTCAAAAGCACCTTGCTAGTCTTCCAAACTCTATGGATCTAACCTGCCAGGCAATGGCTTATTTTCACTTCATGGAGTATTGCCTAACTCTAACTCCTGGTTGATTGTGAGTTCCCCTTGGGAACTTACCTTTTTCTATGCTCTACCAACTCTGTTTTATATTTGCCATTGCTTCTTCAGAGCTAAGCCATGTTTTCTCCTGCCCAGTTGAGAAAACTTTCTTAAAGTCCTTCCAAGATTTTTTAAACTAGAAAATTATTATACTATATGGGTTCTGTCAAATCTTAACTTGATCTAATGTCAATTTTTTCAGGTTCTTTTATTATTATTATTATTATTGCTTTTTACTGACAAAACATATGCATGGGTAATTTTTCAAGTTGTCCCTTGCAAAAACTTCTGCTCCAACTTTTCCTCTCCTTCCCTCCATTCCCCTTCCCTAGACGGCAGGCAGAACCATACATGTTAAACATGTAAAAGTATATGTTAAATACTATATATATATATATATATATATATATATATATATATATATATATATATATATACAGTTATCTTGTTGCATAAGAAAAATCTGATTTAGAAAGAAGGTAAAATTACCTAGGAAGAAAAAAATGCAAACAAACAACAAAAGAAAGAGTGCAAATGTTATGTTGTGGTCCACACTCATTTCCCATTGTTCTTTCACTGAGTATAACTGGTCTGTTCATCACTGGTCAATAGGAACTGGGTTGGATCCTCTCATTGCCAAAGATAGTTACTTCCATAAGAATTGATCCTCATGTAGTATTGTTATTGAAGTGTAAAATTAGCTCCTGGTTCTGCTCATTTCACTTACCATCAGTTCATATAAGTCTCTCCAAGCCTCTTTGTACTCATCCTGCTGGTCCTTTCTTACAGAACAATAATATTCTATAACATTCATATACCATAATTTACTCAGCCATTCTCCAATTGATGGGCATCCCTTCAATTTCCAGTTTCTAGCTACTACAAAAAGGGCTGCCACAAACATTTTTGCACATATAGTCCCCTTTCCTTTCCTTAATATCCTTTTGGGATATAAGACCAGTGATCTCGTGTTAATTTTGAGGGGTGCTTGGGAAAGCTCAGGCAATGTCTTGTCTACTTTCTGCGACCTTGGCTATAGACCTTAATTATTTTGAACGTTATAAATACACAAATCAATTACAAAGAGCCAAATAAGAAAAATGTTTCCACTTCCCATCCATCTATCCATCCATCCATCCATCCATCCCTTCATATTGTCTCTCTATATCAAATGGTAGCCTTTTGTAGTATGGGATACAGAGAGAGGGATGGGGTCAACTTAAATGGGACAAACTTAAATGATTCCAAATGTAACCAAAAAATGAAGAGAAGTTTCATGGCTAGTATGTCATCTAAAGACTAGATTAGATACTTTAATTTTTAAGTGGTTTGTTGCTGGATTAGTCACTATGTAAAGCCCATTTGTTGAAAGCAATTTAAAAAATCTATTAAGTTATAGTTATAGGTTATAATTTATTTAAGAAAAGAGAATACTCAAACCAGTAAAACTGCAGACTTTTCGAATTTTTTTAACTAAATAAGACAAAGAACCAAATTTCCACATACTTAAAATTATTTCTTGACCCCTTTTCTAATTGGAAGTATGGGATCCAGATGGTTGGTTTAAAAAAAAAGGAAGTTATCATTTAATCTATGAATGAGATTTTTCCAGTCTTAAATTGTTCATTATTGACTAGCAAAAAGAAAGACAAGTAATTTTTACTATCTATGGTTAAATCATATCTAGCAATGTTTCAGCAAAATATTGGGGGGGGAAATATATAACTAGATTAGGCCAGTTAGAACAGTTTTTAAAGAGACTGAAATCATTCTCCATAGAAAGCATCAAGTCTAGACTTGAAATCCACATATTGCAGTCCATGTAAGAACAAAAAAATATCAAAACAGATCTGGAGATAGCTCTGTTATTTATTTATTCATTAATTAAGTTATTTATTTAATATATATGTATATATATATTTACACATAATATATGTATTATATATAATATATAATAAATCTGTTAGAATTAAAGAATTATCATTATTTCTTCCAATAAAAAGGATTTTAACTTTTATAATTCTATTGACATGATTTTTCCTTAAATATCTTATTTCTTTGATTACTGTGATTTTTTAACCTTTCCAATATTAAGACTAATATGATATAAGTTAAATGTTTCAATTAGTTTTTTCCCTGAGGCAATCATGGTTAAGTGACTTCTTAGGGTCACACAGCTAGGAAGTGTTAAGTGTCTGATACCAGATTTGAACTCAGGTCCTCCTGACTTCAAGGTTGGTGCTCTATCTACTGTCCCACCTACCTGTCCTTCAATTAGTTTTTTTTAAATTATTTACTCTTTTTTTCTCATTCTGCTTTGGAATTTCCCCCTTCAATATATAATTCCAGTACTGGCAATTTCTTTTATTTTTAAAAATCACTCACTCAAAATCATTATTCCCTCTCCTGACAGCAGATGGTCATATATCTGTGGTCTAAATCAAGGTTTTCTTATTTTAAATAATTAATTCAGCTTTTTTTGCATTGTGTATCTTCCACCCTAAGAATTACTGAAATATATTGCCCTTCTTAGACATATGCTTTTTTTTTTTCTATAATTCAGTGCTTAGGTCAAGGGAATGAATGAAATATAATTACTCTCAGAGATTCTGCCTTAGCAGAATTTGCCTTAGTGAGTTTTATTTCTCAATTATCAGCAGTAAGAAGAAATAGCCTGTCTGTATATCATCTGCTATGCAAAAAGGCATAATAAAATATTCACTACTTTTGATGGCAAATGGCTACAATAGGTATTATCAGCTAAGCTTCTATTTTAAAGTTTCTATCCTATGCAATAATGAAACAGGGGATATGAACTAGCATTGTGCATTTTTCATCTTTCTATGGGACATTTGAGGAGCTAAAATTATAATTTGAATCATTATTCTGAAAGTAAGCATGAGTTCAACTCCTAACCTTACACTACTTAATTTTTACAAATTCTTACTAGATATGTGAGCTTGGGCAGGTTACAACCACTCAGCCTCAATTCTACATCTACAAAATGGGAATCAGAATTGTAATAATAATACCTATCTCACAAGAATGTTGTAAGGAGGCATAAATAGTAAAATAGTAACTAACTAAATAAATAAAAGTATAAATTTTAGTTATTATTTTTAATCATTATCATCATTAATTCTCCCCTTTCTGATTTCTATCAGAATATTAAGAAATAGGAAGAACCTCCCAAACTTCATTCATTTTGTGGGGAAGTACTTTTATTAAAAATTCTTGTTATTATTCTCTTCTATACTTATGTTGGAGCATTGTTTAGGATCTATCACAATCCCCTTTCTACACTTTTATGTACTTTCTGTGTACCATGAGCACTTAATACAACTTTGCTGAGTTATCCCTAGTCTTTCTTCTTCAACATGATTTTCCTTCTATCACAAACATCAAAGACTAATAAACTTTGTTTTCTTGAACTATAGGCTTCTCAAAAGTGAGGGAACTATGGCATTCATTTTTGTACTTTCTCCAATGTATTAAGTCATTGGAGCCAAGAGTTTCAAGTAAAATAATGACACTCTATGAATTTTAAGTGATTTATTTTCCATTATAGTAACTGATTTTATAGTACTTTATAGTTACTTATAAGAACTTTGTAAAATAAATAGTACAAACATTCAATCCAATCCAACAAACATTTATTAAGCATCTATTATATACTTGGTACTATGCTAAATGTTCAGCTAAAAAAAGATTATTTTATGGAGTCGTGATATAGCATTAAGAATTATGAACATAGAATCTAAAGACCTCTTTCTTTTACTTTAAGTAAACCATTTAATATTCTAAACGGCCTCAGTTTTTTATCCACAAAATGAGAGAATTGGAAATAATTGTTTCTAATATTTTTGAACTCTTTAACCTGTGATATCAAATTGTGGTCCCATGGGGAAATCCTTCAAGTATTTAAGATCTTTTATCTAAAATTTTTCTTCTTCAATCTAAACATTTATAGTTGCTTTAGCTATAGTTGAATGAGCATCAGTATATCAGCACAAACATAGTGTAAAATAATAATTAGTTTTAGAACTGAAAATTAAAAAGAGAGCAGACTTTGTTGCACTTAAAAAAAATGCACAATGCTTTTTAATAATCCCAAAATGTTTTCTAGCAAAAAAAACCCAATTTTTAAAAAGCATAGTTATTCTTCTAATTACTCTGCATACATTTCCATAAATTTAATAAATATGGCATGTAAATGATTAACATAGAAAGGCCTGTAGGACATCAAATTGATTTTCTTTGGGAGACTTATAAGAGAAAATTGAAAAGAGGAACCTGAAAATGTTAAGTGTTGAACTGTGGTATGCCCTGCTGGAAGAACTACATACATAGAAAAAAAAACATAATCCCACTGAAGTTCTTAAGTAATTAACCATACTTTGATTTGCATATGTATCATTCCATGTAAAATTTGCTACCTGCATCACATGGGGAATATCCACATGGGTGAAACTATTGATCCTTGTAGAATGTAATTATGGATAAGCATCACAATCTCAACTATACTCTAACTATACTATAAAGCAAGAATCATGTCTTATATAAATAGCTTCTCTCCATCAAAGCAATGCTTTTAACCTAAAACAAAAGCTGATTAAAGTATAATGAAACTTTGCTGATATTCAAATGTAGCATATTATGATCATCTTTATCTATTCTGTTTTCCTACCTACATCTCATAAATTTTGCAGCAAAGATAGTTCAAATTTGTATTATACTCTACTGGTATGCACTCAAATATTTTCTCCAATTTGCCTTTGAAGTAATTATATTAAGGTCACTGTGCAAGAGCAAATAGTACTATCATTTTATAAGTTGAAGAGAGGGTGCTCAAAGAGCTGAAAAAATTGTTTGCTAAGGCTTATAAAACTATATTTAGATTTAAAATCTTTATATTGAATTCAAAATCACTGATTTTATATATGGGTCTTACTTTCAATACCTCTTGTTTTTATGCAGATGTTTAAGTGAAAAGATGTGAAATGAATTGTGAAATTCCTTTGAGAAATTCCTGTTTCATTGGACCAAATTTAAAAATATAACTTACTTACACAAAGATTTCTGACTTTAAGTACTTCCAAGATAAAAAAAAAAGTGTGTGTTTGAAAATTAAATGCTTATTATTTTCTTTAAATTAGAACTGGTCTGCATATAAACACTCTGTGAAATGCTCATAGGTATTTTCATCACCCAACAATGATAAGGTTATATGTATAAATCTATTCATTATTGGACATTTAGATTGAGCAGTTGTAATTACATTAATATGGAAGGTTAAGGGATAAAGTGAATATAGTGACTATGGACATACAGGAGGACTAATCTTCATGAGTAAAAATTTCGGTTCAGACAGCTGTATGACCCTAGACAAGTAATTTAATCCTATTTGTCTCAGTTTTCTTCTCTACAGCAAAGCTCATCATAAAGTGTGAATTGTGACATTATATAGAGTCCCATAACAATCCATAACAATATAGAGATCATGAAAAATTTGGCAACAGCAAAAGGTATCAAATATTACATCAAAATTTAACTCTTGCAGCATCTAGATGAAACAGTGGATAGAACAATGGCTCTGAAATCAGAAGGATTTCCGTTCAAATCTGGCTTCAGACACTTAATACTTCCTAGCTGTGTGACCCTGGGCAAGTCACTTAAACTTAACTGCCTCAGCAAAAACAATAACAAAAAATGATTTAACTATGTAAAAATAAATCAGCATAGTCTTTCAATTAGTAAGTAAATCTTCTTTCATCTTTAATAATTGGTATAATTATATCAAAGAATTGTTTTAAAATAAATTTCTTTATTATATATTATCAGTAAATGTTTGGTTTGTATATCTATTACATATGCCTTTGAACCAGAAGTTGCATAAACATTTCTCAATAAAAGAGATTAGAAATGGAAAAAAATTAAGAAGCCCTGATCTATGAAACGAACTGGTGATGGAAGCCACTTCAGTATCTTTGCCAAGAAAACCCCAAATGGGGTCACAAAGAGTCAACAACTGAACAACAATGATTATATGAATAATGCTGGAACCAAGAGTCAAAACTTTCATTATTGGTGAAGGTGTTGATCACAGAAAACAATTATATAATTAATAAAGGATGATTAGTCTGTATGACAAAATGAGGTAGAGACTTAAATACAAAATAATCTATTGGAGGAGTTATGAATGTTAATCAATGTCTCAATTATATTTAATACAGGTTTATATTATGTACCTAATGAATAAAGATGTTTCACCTAATAAAGTTTTCCAATTTTCCTTCATTTGTCTTTTACTTGTATAAACAGTGTCTTTGTAAAATACATTTCTGCATATTATTTATTTTTTTATTAGTATAGCTTTTTATTTACAAGATATATGCAGGGTGATTTTTCAGCATTGACTCTTGCAAAAGCTTCTGTTCCAACTTTTCCCCTCCTTTCCAATACCAATACATGATAAATATGTTAAAGTATATGTTAAATAAAATATATGTATACATATGCATAATTATTTTGCTGCACAAGAAGAATCGGACTTTGAAATAATGTAAAATTAACCTGAGAAGGATATCAAAAATGCAAGCAGACAAAAACAGAGGGATTGGAAATGCCATGAAGTGGTTCACACTCATTTCCCAGAGTTCTTTCACTGGATGTAGCTGGTTCTATTCCTTATTGAACAAATGTAACTGATTTGGTTCATCTCATTGTTGAAGTGAGCCATGTCCATCAGAAGTGATCATCATATAATATTGTTGTTGAAGTATATAATGATCTCCTAGTCCTGCTCCTTTCACTCAGCATCAATCCAGGTTAAGTCTTTCCAGTCCATTCTGAAATCTTCCTGCTGGTCAGAAAAATAATATTCCATAACATTCAGATACCACAATTTATTCCGCCATCTCCAATTGATGGGCATCCATTCAATTTCCACACTATTCCTTGGAGTTTTTATTTTGGGGTCTCTTTCAGAAGGTGTTCGATGAATTCTTTCAATGACTATTTTACCCTCTGATTCTATTACATCTGGGCAGTTCTCTTTCATCATTTCCTTGAAATAGTATCTAGGCTCTTTTTTTCATCATAATTTTCAGGAAGTCCAATAATCCTCAGATTATCTCTCCTAGATTTATTTTTGAGGTCTGTTGTTTTTCCAATTAGATATTTAACATTTTTTCTATTTTTTTCATTTTTTTATTTGCTTGATTGATTTTTGATGTCTCAATGAGCCATTCATTTCTATTTGTTCAATTCTGATTTTTAATGAGTTCTTTTCTTCATTAGCTTTTTTTTTTTTTGCTTTTTTTTTGGTATATGTCCAATTGAATTTTGAAATGAGTTGTTTTGCTCTATGGAATTTTTTTTCCATTTCACTATTTTTTTATTCAGTTATTTTCTTTTTCCTATTGACAAATTTTACTTTCTTAGGAGTTCTTTACCTTTTCCAAATCACATTTCAGGGAATTGTTTTTGTTTTTTTTTTCATATCTTTCTTTTATCGAATTAGATGCCTTTTCTATGCTCTCTTGCAGAGCTTCTCTTTCCTTTCCCCATTTTTCTTCTAGCTCTCTTTTAAGATCTTGTACAATGTCTTCTAGGAGAGCCTTGTGTGATGGGGACCAGGCTATATCCCCTTTTGGGGTTTTGTCTGGAGACGGTCTGCTATTAGTCTCTTTGGGGTTGGAAATCTGCTCTTTCTGTATACAATTATCAATAGTTAGAGTTTCCTTAGCTTTTTTGCTTATTTTTTAAAAAAAACCCTTAGGGTCTGCCTTCAGGGCAAGGAGTTTACTAGTTTCCTCTACAGAATAGGGATAGATAGTTGGGCAGTAGCTATCCTGGAAATGGGCTGCAAAGAGCAGCCAAGCTGCAGAAATTGAGATTGCCCTGGGCAAAGCCCTACATAGTAGAAGTATTTCTGCCCTGGACAGAACTCCACTGCTGTGCAGAAGTATGGCTGCCCAGGGTAGAGCTCCCCCACACCCCAGCTGTCTACATATTATTTAAATGTAGAATCAAAGTATCTTGAAGGTGAAGCAAAAAATATTTTGGATTTGGCTGCATTAATTCCATTTCCCTAGTGATATTGTTGTTTTGAACAAATAGTTACATAAATCATCAAGATTAATTGCAGGTTTTTCATGAAATGTGTAATTTACTTTAATGGAATCATCATCATCATCATCTTTGAAATTTATATAAGGTTTTATATTTTGCAAAGATGTTACACATATTTTATTTGATTACCACAACAACTCCTTGATTGAGGTTTTCAGATGAGAAAACCAAAGGTAAGAAACTAAGTATTTTCCTTTGGGCCACATAGGCAGTACATTTCTGAAGCAGGATGCAAACTCAGGTCTTCTTGACACCAAGGCCAATATTCTAGCCATTAAGCTGCCTAGCAACATTCCTGGCAAGTGCTCATTCAACACTTGAGGATCTTGAGTGTTGTGAAGAGGAATATGAGCTATTATAAGAAAGCTAAATATACTTTTGAATGCCTCTAATTTGGGCATTTTGGATGATATTTTTCTTACTTACTGATCTGAAACTTCTACCCAATGATTCCTACTTCTGTTCTTTGAGACCAAAGAGAATAAGTCTACTTTTAATTCCAAGTGACAGATATTCAAATACTTTAATAAAAGTACGTTATGTGCTTTAGGTCTTCTCCATCTAAACATACCCTGTTCTTTCAAATAGGTGTGTGAAATTATTTCTACTTTCCTCAGCATTCTGGCAGATTACTCTTACAAATACCCTAATTCTAAAAATGTTAATACATATAAAAAGGGGAAAAGTCTATAAATCAACAGGATATTCTAAAAATGTCAGGAAAATAAAACAATAATATTCAAGACCAGTATCTTCAACTTTGGTCAAAGTACACCTGTAAAACTGAATCTTACAAAATAGCAAAATAATATTATGCTGGAGAAAAAATGTTAATGGTTTTGTTCAGTGAACAATATAGGGAAATTTTTAGCTTAATTGTGACCATTTCAATAAAAGTGATAGGATAAATACTACTTTAGACATAATAATAATAATAAACATGAAATAAAAACTGATCCCTGTTCAATTGGATAGTGTTCCAGGAATGTAGATACTTGGGAGAAGTGCAATCAAAATCTCTTTTTCTTATTTTTAGGAACTGTAACATTTTGCTCTTCCCCTCCCAACTGAGAAAGCCTCCAGTTTTTCTTTTAGTTACAAATTTAATTACCTAATTTTTATTCCTGGTTAATTGTTTTCTTTCAATTAATTGGTCTTTTTATTGACTGTGTGTATACATAAAAATGTGTCTCATATATTCAGAGTCTTTGGAGTGAATGGGGAGTCCATTAGTTTATTTAATATGTCTGTTTGCTAATAAATAATAAAGTTCAGATTGTTTCCTCAGTTATTATTAATTATTCCCCACTGAGGCAGGTAGGTGGTGAATTGGATAGAACACCAGCCTGAAGTCAGGAGGACCTGAGTCCAAATCTGGTCTCAGACACTTAACACTTCCTAACTGTGTGACCCTGGGCATACCACTTAAGCCCAATTGCCTCAGCAAACAAACAAACAAATGAATAAATGAATAAATAAATGAATGATTGAATAAATAATTAATCAAATAAACACATAAATAAATATATAGATGAATAAACAAATGAATAAATTATTCACCACAAAGGCATATACTTCATCCTACTGTCTGGCTAATAGGAAGACAGAAAGACAAGTTGTGGATTCATAGTAGAACAGATCTAGCATAGCAGATAATGCTGGACCATACTCTTATGTTGAGGCTGGCCAGGGTGGATCAGTTATGGAACAAACACTCTTCTGGGCCATTGGAAGGCAGAGACATGAATGTAGTCAAAGAAAGAAGGAGAAAAAAAAAACAGGATACTAGAAGAATCCATTCTTCTCTTCTCATCATTAGAGAGAAATAAAGTAAATAAAGTAAAAGAAAAAAAAAATCTAAAACATTCCTGCTTCCTAATTCCAACCGAATGAGGGGTCATAGGCATTTCAGACACAATACTTTCAACAGAGAACTCAAAGTCTCTCTCAACACATTTTCCAATTCACTTCTTTCTTTTAATAGTCCACCATTATAATTTATTTTATACTTTTTATTGATATATGTAAAGGTCTGAAACTCTGAATAAATGTACTGGAATCAGACAACTGAGCACTTAAGGCTAATTACCTATTAGACAATTACTTTATTAGCATATGCTTGGAAAAATGGCCCTTTTCACTATTCCCTTCTGGCTTGATCTTTTGTTGTATACAGATAATTGTAGGAGGGATTAGAGGGTGGAGTGAGACAAACCAGAGCTGTCATAAGAAGTATTGGTGAAAATGCAACAACAGAAATTATGATAAAGCAACTTGTAAAAGAAAATGTTAATGAGGTTTGTAGAAGAATTATACTAGGATTACACAAGGATGTTCCACTGGAGGAGATCTTAAGATGCTGTGCCACAGTGATCACAAATATCTTTTATAGCCAGGCTATGATATAGACTACCCATGATCCAAACATGGGAAGACAGGATCCCCTTTGGCAAGGGACTTCCAGAAAGAGTTGTCAATGCTTTCAATGTGGAAAAGTAGAGCATCTGAAAGCTCAATGTTGACACAGAGACATAGTGAGAAAACAGAGTGGGAGAACAAGACGCAAAACCCCATGTCCAAAATGCAACAGAGGCTTCCATTGGGCATTCAGGGAAAAGGGATGAGGCGCCCAGCGCCAGGGCCCAAGGCAAAAAAAAAAATACTTGAGGCATAATGGCAGCCAATACTACACCCAGAGAGCCTTTAGAAGTTCAATACCCAGACATGGCCAATCAGTCAGGAAGCAATCTGATGGGAGGAAGGGATTATACAATCAATCATCCAGGAAGCAACCTGATGGGAGAAAGGGATTACAATTGGGGAGAATAGATTTGTATGCAGCTAGAAAGACTGAGATACTCCCTGGAGAGGTGAAATCTGTTCCTCTCCAGCCTATGGTTCCTTAAAAAGCTGATATATACTGAAAGCTACAAATCTTATTTGAGCTGCGGCAATTGTGAGAAAGCATCCAGGTAAGATTTATATCTCGAATGTCCATGCTTATAGTGGACTTCCAGGTCATCTTTTTGATGGTAATTCAAAGTCAGATAGCCTTCCAACCATGCTGGCCAATGCTCCTTTATTTCAAGAAGCCCAAGAATCTCATTCTAAGTATCATCAGGCTGCTCGAACTTTATATTTACAATTTTGAATAACAAGAGAGGAAGCTAGGAGCATAGTAAAAGCCTGTCCAGCTTGCCCTCCTTTCCATGCTCCTACACTCCATCCAGGGAAGAACCCTTGTGGTTTGAGGCCTAATGAAATTTGGCAAATGGACGTGACCCATAATAAATCTTTTGGTTGTCTATCTTTTATCCATGTTGTGGTAGAAACTTTTTCAGGGTTCACTTTTGCAATGCCAGCAGCAAAAGAGACAGTTTGAGTGGTCACTGAATTCCTTATACAAGCATTTGCAATTATGGGTGTGCCACAAGCAATAAAAACAGACAATGGACTGCATATACTTCTACACATTTTGCACACTTTTGTGCATAGTATAAGATTTTACACACCACTGGCATACCTTTTAATCCTCAAAGATAGGCAATAGTAGAGAGGAGAAACAGAGCCATTACAATGCTCCCCCAAAAACAAAGGAAGGGGGGAGCCATAGGTAACCCTAGAGAACTTCCAAATTTAGTTCTTTATACTATTAACTTCTTGATCTTTGACAAAGATGCAGGCTCCGGCAGACAGGTTTTATAACTGACCAGAAGGGCAGTGTCCAATGTGAGCAGCAACACTATCTTTAGATAGTCACCAGGTGATGTGCAGAGATACATAAAGTGGTGAATGGATGGGACCAGATAGGTTAACTGCTTGGGGGAGAGGGTTTGCTTGTATCTCTACAGATGGAGAAGGAATCAGATGGGTGCCAATGAGCCGTATTCATCTTGTCCATTGGACAGAGACAGAGAAGACCTTTGAAATGAAGAAGACCCAAGAAACATCGGGTGGTTCCATTGCTGACTAATTGACTCATGGACATCAAAAATTGTTGGACTTCAAAACCCTCAGGAATTAATGGATTTTCTGAGACATGAAAAGATTGATGTAGGACTTCAAAAACTTGCAGGGATCATTGGATTTCTTGGCATGTGAAGCAGTGAACAATAGATTGCTTTTGGACTATCTCTTGGCTGCTGAAGGAGGCATATGTGTGATTGTTATTTACATACCCTTCTCAGACTTCTGGAAAACTTTTACAACACTATGTTGATTTATATTGTTTGTTATATCACTACTTGTATGTACACTTCATGTTTGTTACACCACATTGAGCCTGCACCAGCTGTGGGGAGAGTCATCACTACTATCCTGTGCTTAATTGCTATGTGGTTGTGTAATACCTCCAATACTGATGGGTTTGTGCATACATGTTTCTAGTAAGACCCTTTAGCCCTGAAACCTGCTAATAATATCTGACTTGAATCCCCACTTCCCTTTGGTATTTTTCATCTCTCTTCCTGAGAAGTTGGGTGGGGTGTGATCACCTCATTTTTGGTGTTTTCACCTCCTTTCCTGAGAAGTCAGGGGGGGCGTGATCACCTCCTTTTTGGGGTTCTCACCTCCCTGAAAAGTCAGGGATGGTGTGACCACCTGTGTTCTTAAACAAAAGAAAGCAGCAGATGTAAAGAGCTGAAAATCTGATTAGCTGCACTGGAATCATACAGCAGAGCACTTAAGGCTAATTACCCTATTGAGCAATTACTCTATTAGCATATGCTTGGAAAAATGGCCCTTCTCACTGTTCTGTTCTGGCTAGATCTTTTGGTGTATACAGATAATTGTAGGAGGGATTGGGGGGGGTGGAGTGAGACAAGCCAGATTCACTTTGGAGGAGGACAGAAGAAGGGAGGCTGCTGGAGAGCGTGTGGAAGTTTTGTCCATTCCCTTCACCTCTCCCTCTAAAGACCAAGGACTTTTGCTTATCCTGACTCTGGCTGATAATGAGGTCCCAGGGAGCTAATCTGGATTTCACAGATATCATTGGTTTTAACATTACCCACATTTACCATTATACCCCTTTTCCTTCCACAGCATCATCCTTTTAAACAAATAATTATTTTTTACAGATGGAAAATATAACCCAGCAAAATGAACCTTTTTCATATTTCATCCTTATTTATGAAATGGACACAATCATCTTTCCTAGTTACACAGGATCTCACAATATTTGTGTCATCTTTGACTCACTTTTATTTATCCCATAAATCTAGTCAATTGTTAAATCTCCTTGATTTAGCCTCTATCATATCTCTCATGCTTGTCTCCTCCTTTGCACTCATGCAGCTACCTAGTTCAGGGTATAATCACCTCTCCTAGACTATTACAATATTGTCCTTTCTTATCTCTTCTCTCTTCCAAAATACTTCTTCCTAAAGTGCAGGTCTGCTTATATTATTTCTATCCTAAATGAACTCCACTGGCTTCCTAGGAATTTAGGATAAAACATCTTAATAATCTTATCTTTACTTAAAATTTTTATTTTTGCCTTTTATGATATACATACTTACATGAGCAAGTAGTGCATGCATATGTATAGTTTATCCATAAAAAATGTCCCCCTATTGGCGATTTATGTCTAACAGTTTTTGAACTGATTGTAATTGTTAAAAAAAATTTGAATCTATTGGTACGATGGATAGAGCAATAGCATCGGAGTCAGAAAGACCAGGGCCTAAATTCTGCCTCAGACTCTCAATAGTTACGTGATCTCATCTAAATCATTTGACATCTTAAAGCCTCAGTTTCTTTATATGTCAAATGTATTTAAGAATATTTATAGCACTTATCTCCCATGGTTGTTAGGAAGGTCAAATGAAATAATTAACAAAATACATTTCATGAATTTTAAAACACTACCAAAGTGTCAGTTATTATTATAATAATTATCCCGAAGAGGGAAGAAGCAAACCTCAACACATTCCCTTAGAAACATCTTTCTGAATTTATTTCAAACCATAAAGAACATGCCTTTTGGTGCAGCCATCCAAACATTTCTTAAACTATTTAACTGTACTATAATCACTTGAAAAGTGATGGGATTGAACTAGATGACATTTCAGATTACTTTCAGTTACAGATTTATAATCTCATAATCTTTTCACTCTCTAAATTTCATATCTACTTCTTATCCAGTAAGTATAACATGAAAGATGTCAAATATTTAGTAAACTCTTAAGTAAATCATATCCTCAATATCTTCTTATTTGGACAATATGGAAAAATTTCCCCCTAATCCTGATTCTCCCTTCCCAATGAAATGAGATTAACCTTGTATTTTCTGTTCTTCATGAAGCCATTGTGATTCGTTATAATCACTATTTGTTTTTCTAGATATTTTCCTTTTCTTCCTCCTCCTCCTCCTCCTCCTCCTCCTCCTCCTCCTCCTCCTCCTCCTCCTCCTCCTCCTCCTCCTCCTCCTCCTCCTCCTCCTCCTCCTCCTCCTCCTCTTCTTCTTCTTCTTCTTCTTCTTCTTCTTCTTCTTCTTCTTCTTCTTCTTCTTCTTCTTCTTCTTCTTGTAGGTTAGTAATTGCCTTTTGAATACCAATGGAAAGGTATATGAGCTTTTTAAAGTACTTGATAACATATTTGTCTATGTATATGGGCACATATGCCTATATGCAATATATGTATATGTATAAATATATATATATATATATATACGCATATGTGTATGTATGAGAGAGAAAGAGAGAGAGAGAGAGAGAGAGAGAGAGAGAGAGAGAGAGAGAGAGAGAGAGAGAGACAGAGAGACAGAGACAGAGACAGAGAGAAAGGGAGGGTGGAAGGGATGGAAAGAGAAGAATATTCAGACAACTTATGGAAGAACCCAATTAAGTTAAACCTGAAGGAATTTAAGAATAAAATTGTAAGGCTGAAAACAAAAAATAAAGTAACCAAAGATATCTACAAAGATGCCTAAAAGATTCTCTATAGTCTATCACTGGAGGTAGATCACATTTGGTCTATAACATTATACTCACTCTTTTACCGAATGAGAAGTATAAATGACAACAAAGAAAGCAAAGATGAGCCTAGCAGTTGGATAAAGATAAGAAAAAGGAAGTCTGTTATAGAGTCAACTCAATTTTAATGATGTTGGTGGGGGGTTGGGTTTCAAGATATCTAAAAGATGCAGAATGTAAAAGGCAGACAAACAATTTGAAAGGTAAATGAATACTGGCAAGAATAATTTTCAACATTCACTCTTACAAAACCTTATGTTCCAAATTTTTCTCCCTCCTTCCCCCTTCCCCCTTTTCTATGTAACAAGTAATCCAATATAGGTTAAACAAGTGCAATACTTCTAAACATATTTCCAAATTTATCATGATGCACAAGAAAAAACAGACCAAAAGGGAAAAAAAATGAGAAAGAAAAAATCCAAGCAAGTAACATCAACAACCACAACAAAGGTGAAAATTTGTGGTCCATATTCATTCCCCATAGTTATGTCCCTGAATGTAGATGTTTTTCTTCATCACAAGACTATTAGAATTGCCCTGAATCAACTCATTATTAAAAACAGTCAAGTCCATCACAGTTGATCATCATATAATCTTGTTGCTGTGCACATGTTCTCTTGGTTCTACTCACTTCACTTAGCATCAGTTCATGGAAGTTTCTCTAGGTTTTTCTGAAATCATCCAGCTGTTTTTGCATAACAATAATGTTCTTAACATACATATATTCTGACTTATTCAGATATTCCTTAATTGATGGGCATCCACTCAATTTCCAGTTCTTTGCCACTACAAAAAGGGCAGCTACAACATTTTTGCACATGTGGGTCTTTTTCCCTCTTTTATGATTTCCTTGGAATTCAGACCTAGAAGAGACACTATTGAATCAAAAAGTATGCACAATTTAATAGCTCTTTGGGGATAGTCTCCACAAGGGAACTGATTGGATCAGTTCATAACTCTACTAATAATATATTAATGCCCTGCATCCCCTCCAACAGGTATCATTATCTTTTACTGTCATCTTAACCAACCTTAGAGATGTGAAGTGGTACCTCAGAGTTATCTTAATTTGCAATAATTCAAGTCTTTGCTAAGGTAGTGGAAATCTCTAGTAAGATATTGACTACTATGAAAATGTTCCGTGATTTAGTAAGCATTGAATATATATATTAAGTTAGAGAGGTGGCTGGGAGACTTAGTTCATGGAATGTTAGATTTGGAGTTAGAAAGATGTTTCAATTTAAAATCTGTCTCAGACACTTACTAGGTGTGTGATTTTAGGCTCGTCAATTAACTTAGTTTTATTTTTTTTATCTATAAAATGGGAATAATACTAGTACCTGCTTTGTAGGGTTGCCTTGAAGATAAAGCACAATAACCATTGAAGAGCTTTTCAAACCTTAAAACTCTATTTAAATGCAAGATTTTATATAAGAAAGTTCAAAGATAACTTTCCTCAATCGGAGAGCTTTTCTCTCTGTGTGCAACATGGTTATTTGATATCGTAATTGTTCCTAGACCTAAGTCTAAAATAATCTATGTTCTAGTTGTAGTATAGGAAGTTACATATGAATGGAATATATAATCTTTCTATAAAAATAACTATCAATCTCTTGTTGCAAAAAGTTTTCATAGAATTCATTATCAGTGAAATGATATACAACATTTAAATATAGATATTTTTGTTCAAAAAGAACAACAGGAGTACTTGTTTATAGTTTACTGTAGTTTTTATTTTGCACCCACTCAGTATTTTAATTTCAAAGTTATTTTAATACCATTTCATTTGTTTAAATCAACAAAATTCTACCATCTCTATTTTTCACCTCTCCCACACTGAGTTGAAGTTATGGTGTGATCAAATATACCTAATTGTTTGTGTATATTTATGTAATTAAGATAATGAATTATTTAGTATCTTACCTTTTATTATATTTCTAAGTAATTTTGCTTGGATCATCTAGGATTGCACTGGAAACTTATTTGTGATAAATAATGAAGGGAGAAGAAATAAAATATTGTTAGTTGTTCAAAGTGAATCTGATTCAAGGGAGAATATCCCTGAAAATTCCAATATCATAAATATAATTTGTGGAAATTCAATAGCCTTCATAAAGACAGCTGCCTAAAATCTGATTAATTGGGCATGTTTCATACATAAAATCCATATGCAAGTTAACATATTTATGCTACTTTTTGATCATGCTTCATTTTTAGTTACTTTTTTCAAGCTTACACAAATATTTCTATTTTATGAACATGATAACAATCCCTGCAAATCCAATGACATTAGAGGAAAATTAAGAAACTGCTCACTCAGACCCACTAAGCCAGATATCATAAATAGTAGAAGGTATGACATAACAAGAGAAAAATAACAGTGGATAGAATCATTAATTCATAGAAGTAAATATTCAAGAAAAGAAACAATAAAAATGAAGTTCTAAATATAACATAGAAAAAATATCAGGAAATATGGCCAACAAATTGTTGGAGAATATCCCAAAGATATATTTGCCTGAAATTTTCTGAATCAAATAGAGAAAGCTTTAAAGAGATGATTTAGGAGAAAGAAAACAGCCTACATGCATCTGCCAATCCAAATGTTATAGAGAATAGTAAGTACAGTCTGTGAAGGAGATGATCTTTAGAGATTAGTGATTCATAGAAGACAGTAGTTAAAGAATAAAGTCAACTAGGCATCTTGATGCAAGATATAAATTTATACTCCTAGATATCATTGAGAACTGCCCAAGGGTGACTTATGAATAGTATATTGTTATAGAATTAGGTATTATACAAATTAGATAAAATAGGTTATGGGGTGCTATGTCTATGAGAGAGTAAATCTTTAGACTAAGATGGTAAAGGTTAATGGATTTCATTTATATGACAATTATTGGAGAGAGAAACTCAAGCTATATCATGAAGGAATATACTTTAGATAATCCAGGAAAAAGAGGAAATATTTTTATACTTTTAGAATATCACAGACCTGAAAGATAACACATAATTGTGATGCAGAACTTTAATTGTATCTATTGGAAATTTCTTATAAAAGCAGAAGTTCTAATACATATTTTACTTGTCATAATGATAAATTTATTCTTCAAAAAATAAGAGGCTAATTTCATTTTGAACCATATTATAATTAAAAAGGAAGTAAAGATAACAAACTTGTAAAGAAGCTACCATTTTATGTTAAATTTCATAATCAACAAAGAAAGGAAAGCTGAAAATAGTCTGATGTGCATCTTGGATTTTGAGAAATCAGATTTCAAAGTTTTCAGAAAACCAAAATAAGAACAAAACAACAGAAACAACAAATGTATGATCCCATGGTGTAAGTTCTGACGAGGAAGTCAACCATATAAATAAAAGTTTTCTATATGAAAAAGAAACAGAAAAATGGGAAACATATTTATAGCCAATTTCTCTGATGAAGGTCTCATTTCCAAAGATGTAGAAAATTGACTCAAATTTATATGAATACAAATCATTCCCTAATTGATAAATGATTAAAGGATATGAATAGATGGTTTTAAGACAAAGAAATTAAAACCATTTCTAGTCATATCAAAAATATTTTAAATCACTATTGATTAAAGAAATGCAAATTAGGACAATTCTGGGGTACCACTTCACATTTCTCAGATTGACTAAGATGACAGAAAAAGATCATGTTAAATGTTGGAGGAGATGTGGGAAAACTAGGACACTCTGGCATTGTTAGTGCACTGATCCAATCATTCTGGAGAGCAGTTTGGCCCGATGTTCAAAAAAACTATCAAACTGTTCATATCATTTGATCCAGCACTGTCTCTACTGGGTCAGTCCTCCAAAGAAATCACAAAAGAGGGAAAAGGATCCACATGTGCAAAAATGTTTGTAGCAGTCCTTTCTGTAGTGTAGAAACTGAATGGATGCCCATCAGTTGAGGAATGGCTGAATAAGTTATGGCATATTAATGTAGCATAAGAAATGATGGACATAAAAACTTATATGAATTGATGCTGAGTGAAGTGAGCAAAAGCAAGAAAACATTGTACAAGATCATGTGATGATCAATTGTATAGGGCTTGATACTTCTCAACAATGCAATGATTTAAGGAAATTCCAATTAGCTTGGGATGGAAAATGCTATCTGCATCCAGAGAGACAACTATAGAGACTGAATGAGTATTTTCACCATTTTATTTTTCTTTCTTTCTTGTTTTTTTCCCTTTTGATCTGAGTTTTCTTGTACAACATAACAAATATGAAAATAAGTTTAAAAGGATTGTTTGCTGTTTTTAGGGAAAGGGGAGATAAGGAAAGGAAGGAGAAAAATTTGGAACACAGAAATTTACAAAAATGAATATTAAAAACTATCTTTACATGAAAAAATACAATTCTATTTAAATATAACAAGGAAAAAGGAAAAGATAATTGGAAGATCTGATTGATGAAGGAAAGGAAAAGAGCTATAGAACTGAAAACAAGAAATTTAACCAATTTGCAGAAAAAAGTAAGATTGAAAGAATATATATTCTTTAAACTGAATCATGATTCTAATTCTTAGAAAACTTCTAGAAAGACATATGTGGAAATTTGGACCTGGGAAATACTATGATTACCATGTGGCATTTGACAAAGTCCATCACATCATCTTTTTTATGTGTGTGTGTGCAGGATAGAGCTGAGTTGAATGATAGTATAAGTGAATTGGAATTATTTAAAGGACCCAAGATGTTATAGATTATATTGTGAAGTTGGAGGAGGCCTCTGATGAAGTCCCTTAAATATCTTGCATTGGCCATCTTTTGTATGATTTTTAATAGTGACTGCATACTTAATGTTTTCAGATGACAAAAAGTTAAGGGACAGCTAACATATTCAACAGAAGCATCAAAATCCAAACCTATCTCAAAAATTATAAAGGTACTGGAATAAGATAAAAAATAATTCCTACAAATGTGATGTCTTAATTTTAATTTGTTTAAAACCAACTCCAAAAGTTTATTATGAGAGAACAATGACATTTCAGGGGATTTTAGCTTATTACAAGCTACAAGCTCAATATGGGCCAACTGCTAGACCTAACACCTAAAGACACCATTACTATCTTAAAATGAATTAATAGAGGCATAATGTCCAGAATGTATTCACAGGCCTGTTGTGTCCTTCCTCCTCAGACCACATTTAGACTATAGCATTCAGCTATAGCATTCACTTTTAGGCCTTATATTTTAGAAAGCACATTAACAAGCTGGGGGTTCTCTAAAGAAGGACAAAATAGCTGAGGAAAAGGGTTGCACACCATGACATTTAAGGATTAATTAAAATAGCTAGAGGTCTTTAACATAATAAAATTTTTTATGGTTTTGTTAATATAGATCCTGTGTTTATTTTGGTAGGTATGTTCCTAGGTATTTTATTCTGTCTAGAGTTATTTTAAATATACTATCCCCAGCTATCTCTTCCTGCAGGATTTTGTTGGTAATACATAGGAATGGCAATGATTTTTGTGGCTTTCCTTTATAGCTTGCTACTTTGCTCAAATGATTAATATTTCAATTGATTTTTAGTTGAGTCTTTAGAATTTTTCACGTTTATAATCATATCATTTGCAAAAAGAACTAGTTTTATTACCTTATTTCCTATTTGGATTCCTTCTATTTATTTATCTTCCCTTATTGCTATTGTTAAGATTTACAGTACATTGTTAAAGAATATTGGTAATTTGTTTCACACCTAATTTTATTGGGAAGACTTCTAGGTTAGCTTCAATAAAAATGATGTTTGTTATTGATTTTAGGTAAATATTTCTTATCAACTGAAGGAAAAGTTCATTTACACCTATACTTTCAAGGGTTTTTAATAGAAATTATTTTGTATTTTATCAATTTTTTATTGATATTTTTGGGGAGTTATTTTTTATCATTGATATCACTAATTATGTTAATGGTTTTCCTCCTGTTAAACATACCTGTATTTCTATATGAATCCACTAGGTTGTATTATATAATTATAGTAGTATGTTGTTATAATCCTTTAGCTAACATTTTATTTAAGATTTTTGCATTCTTATTCATTAATGAAGTTTGTCTATAATTTTCTTTCCCTGATTTAGGCACTAGTATCATATTTGTTTCATAAAAGAAGTTTGCTTTCATTCCAAATAATTTATTTAATATTGGAATTAGTTATTCTTAAAATATTTGATAAAATTCACTTGTAAATCCTTCTCATCCTAATGCTTTTTTCTTAGGAAGCTAATTTATGGTCTTTCTTCTTTTTTAAATAGGTCTATTTAAATATTGTATTTCCTTTTCTACTCTGAGCAGTTTATATTTTTGTACATATTCTTCCATTTTTTAAGTTGTTAAATTTATTGTTACATAATTAGGTAAAATGATTTCTTGTGATTAATTTCATCTTCTGTACTGGTATATTCACTTTTTCATTTTTGACACTAGTAATTTGGTTTTCTTTTCACCCTTTTAAAATCGTATCAACAAATAATTTATATAGTTTACTTTTTTCATAACACCAAGTCCTGGTTTCATTTATTAATTCATTTTTTTTTTTTTTACATTTAGATTGGCTTTTTTTGGTCTCTTTCTCTCTACTTCCCCCATTATCATCCTGTGAGGGAATCCTGATGACTATGTGTTGCTATAATAGGTATTATATAAATATGTACTATTATTGAAATATCCTTAATCTCCTTTTATCAATGATATGTAGGAAATTTATGAGGATTTAGAAAGATACTTGGAAGTTATTGGAATATTTCTAAGACAAATTATACCAAACTAATATCTTTAAAAATAGAATTAGCAGAATCAGAGGTAATAAAATTATTATAGTATATAGACAAAATATATAATTATATAATGGAAGAAAATGCAATGGAATTTATTCATAGCTGGTTGAAAAAGCATACCAAAAGATTGGTTAGAGGATTAATGTTAAGCATGAATAGGTCTATCTTTGATAGTCCTGGTCAATATTTTTTTTAGTTATGTTGGGAGAAAACACAAAAACTATTTTTATCAAAATTATGGATGATATGTACCCAAGAAAGATAATATATTTAATGGTAAAATTGAGATTTAAATCATCTTGGAATACTCAAATAAATGGACTTTAGAAAAGGAAATAGAAACTCTCTGTCTGTGGTTTCACTGGTGAAGGAGACTCCTAGATGAGGAAACTTCTTTGATAAATGTGGTTTTATATCTTTCCTGAAATGGATAGTCTTTACAGAGTTGCTTCTGAGCATTGTGTGTTGAAATGATTTACTCAAGATCACACAGCAATACATGCCTGTGGCATTTCAACTTATGTCTTCCTACCTCTGAGATGATTTCTATTCACAACATAATTCTACCTCTAGTCTACCAAAGTAGAATCCTATATTAAAGAAAAATAATGTACCACCACAGGATATGGGAAATCAAAAATTAAATGTCAAAGACTTAGGGCTTTTAGTTTATTACAGACCAAATAGTAGTCACTGTATTATGTGCTATAATACCTTGGCTCCCTAACTTTATTTTCCTCTTTTAAAAATACATCAGTCACAGTGTTGTCAAAATAACCTTCCTACTTCTACTTTGGAATCAAATGTAATGTCCTTCAGTTTAGATTCTAAAAAATTGTAAAGAATTTGATTTCCCAGGTATATTTAACTTCACTTCCTTCATTCACCCTGTTTTGAAACCAAAAGCAACAGCTAATTGCTCTGTGGAGTCGAATTGCTATCTTTCACTTTACTTATTTATTTTTAATACACATTGCTTTATGAATCATGTCAGGAGAGAAAAATCAGAGCAAAATGGAAAAACAATGGGAGATTAAAAAAAAAAAAGAAAGTGAACAGTTTGTATTGATTTACATTCAATCTCCATAGTTTTTGTTTGTTTGTTTGTTTGTTTTTTTGTTTTTTGTTTTTTGTTTTTGTTTTTGTTTTTGTTTTGTTTTTGTTTTTGTTTTTGGTTGTTTTTTTTTTTGTTTTTGTTTTTGTTTTTGTTTTTGTTTTTGTTTTTGTTTTTCCTGAATACAGATGGGATTTTTCTATTGGGATCACTTTGAATCACTGAATCACTGAGAAGAACCAAGTTTTTCATAATTGATTATCACACATTCTTGCTGTTATTGTATACAATGGTTCTACTTGTTTTGCTCAGCATCAGTTCATATAAATATTTCCAGGACTTTCTAAAATGAGTTTGTTCATCATTTTTATAGTACAATAATATTCCATTATCTTCATATAGCACAATTTGTCCAGCCATTCCGATGGACATTAACCTTATTTTCCAATTCTTTGCTACCAGAAAAAGAACTATTACAAACATTTTTGCACATGTGGGTCCTTTCCCCTCCTTTATGATTTCCTTGAGATACTCCAGTAATGGTATTGCTGGATCAAAGGATATGCATAGTTTGAAAGTCCTTTGGGCATAGTTCTAAATTGCTCTTCAGAATGATTGGATCATTTCACAATTCCATCAACAATGTGTAAGTGTCTCAGTTTTCCCCACATCATCTCCAACATATCATTTGTTATGCTCATCTTAGCCAATCTGAGAGATGTGAGGTGAGGTTAACCAATTTGAGAGGTCTCAAAATTGTTAGCATTTCTGTAATCAACAGTGATTTACAACATTTTTGTATGTGACTATAGATAATTTTAATTTCATCATCTGAAAATTGTCTGTTCATGTCTTTTGATCATTTATCAGTTGGGCAATGACTTGTATTCTTATAAATTTGACCCAGTTCTTTATATATTTTAGAAATGAAGCCTTTATCAGAAATATTGGCTATAAAGATACTTTTGCCAACTTTATATTTCCCTTTTAATGTTGTTTCTATTGGTTTTGCTTGTGAAAAAAATTAATTTAATGTAATAAAAGTTGCTCTTTTATCTTTTATAATGTTCTATAATCTTTGGTCATAAATTTCTCCCTTCTCCAAAGATTTAATAGGTAAATTATCTCTTGTTCTCCTAATTTGTTTATGGTATCATCTTTTATACCCAAATTTTGTATCCATTTTGATCTTATTTTGGTATGAGATGTGAGGTGTAGGTTTATCCTGATTTTCTGACATATTATTTTTCCAGTTTTCCAAGTAATTTTTCTTATATAATAAGTTATTATTCCAGAAGCTGGTATTCTATCATTCTATTAGCCAGTACCAAATGATTTTAATGACTGCTGCTTTATAATACGATTTTAGGTTTGGCACTGTTAAACACCATCCTTTGCATTTTTTTCAATTAATTCCCTTGATATTCTTGACCTTTTGTTCTCCCAGATAAATTTTATTAATTTATTTTCTAGTTTGACAAAATAATGTTTTGGCTGTTTGATTGGAATGGCACTGAACAAGTAGACCGATTTTGATAGAATTGTCAGTTTTATTATATTAGTTCAGCCTAGCTATAATAAATATCAATATTAATATTTTTCCAATTTATTAGATTTGACTTTATTTGTGTGAAATGTGTTTTGTAATTATGTTCATATATTTCTTTGGTTTGTCTTGGCAGATAGACCCCCACCTAATTTATATTATCTATAGTAATTTTAAATTAAATTTCACTTTCTATCTTTTGCTGGTGGGCTTTGTCAGTAAAATATAGAAATGCTGATGGGTTGTATGGATTTATTTTATATCCTATAACTTTACCAAAGCTGTGATTTGCTTCCAGTAGGTTTTTGGATGATTTTCTAGGATTCTCTAACTATTTTATGATATCATATCTACAAAAAGTGATACTTTCATTTCCTCATTGACTATTCTAATATCTTTAACTTCTTTTTCTTTTTTTATTGCTAAAGCTAATATTTCTAGTACACTGTTGAATAATAGTGGTGATAATTGGCATTCTTGTTTTACCTTAATATGACTGGAAAAGCGTCCAGCTTCTCTCCATTATAAATAATGCTTGCTGTAGGTTTAAGATATGTGCTGCTTATTATTTTTTTAAAAAAGCTCCTTTTATTCCTATATGCTCCAGTGTTTTTAATAGGAATGGGTGTTGTATTTTGTCAAAAGCTTTTTCTGCATCTATTGAAA
Source organism: Sminthopsis crassicaudata (assembly GCF_048593235.1). Taxonomy (NCBI): domain Eukaryota; kingdom Metazoa; phylum Chordata; class Mammalia; order Dasyuromorphia; family Dasyuridae; genus Sminthopsis; species Sminthopsis crassicaudata. The sequence continues at coordinate 108,771,920 of NC_133622.1, forward strand.
TTAACGTATAATTTCTGTTGGTTTTCTTATTGATATGGTCAATTATGGTAATAATTTTTCTGATATTCTGCATTCTCAGTATAAATCCTACTTGATCATAATGTATTGTCCTGTTAATAAATTGTTGTAATCCCATTGCTAATATTTTATTAAGTTTTTGCATCAATATTCACTAGGGAAATTGTAATTTTTTTCTTTGTTTTGGCTTTTCCTGTTTAGATATCAGTGTCATATTTATGTCACAAAAGGAATTTGGCAGTACTCCTTCTTTATTTATTTTTCCATAGAGTTTACATAGTATTGGAATTAATTGTTCTTTAAATATTTGGTAGAATTCATTTGTGAATCCATCTGGCCCTGGATATTTTTTCTTAGGAAGTTCATTAATGATATTCAATTTATTTTTCTAAAATGGGACTATTTGAATAATTTCTTTCTTCTTCTGTTAACATGGCAATTTATATTTTTGTAAATATTCATCTATACAGTTGTTGTTAGATTGTCAAATGTGCTGACATATAGTTGGGCAAAATAGCTCCTAATTTTTGCTTTAATTTCTTTTTCATTGGTGATAACTTCACTTTTCATTTTTGATGCTGATAATTTGATTTTTTTCCCCTGTACTTTTTCTGATAAAATTAACCAAAGGTACTTTTGTATCTCTTTTCCCATTTGGTTTATTCTACTATTCAAGGAGTTGTGTTCTTCAGACTTTTTTTTTTCCTTTTCTTTTCCAAGCTGTTGACTCTTGCATACTTACCTCTCATTTCTTTTCTCATTTTTTCTTCAATGTTTTTGATTTCCCTTTGAAAATCTTTTATGAGCACTTTCAAGAAGCCTCTTTGGGCTTGCAACCAATTCTTATCACTCTTTTGAGATTTCTCCTGTGGACATTTTGTTTTTGCCTGAGTTTGTGTTTTGGTCTGCCTTGTCACCATAATAGCTTTCTATGGTGAAGGTTCTTTTTCTGTTTCTTATTCATTTTCTTTCCTTTCCTTCTGATATTTCCTTTTGTCTTTTACTTTTATGGCTCAGCTCTGCTCCTGGCTTTGAGCACAGGGGCTCCTTGTGTTTGTAGATTTTTTCAGGAAAAAAGCCTGATTTTCCAGAGTTTGCTTTTTGAGCTGGGACTGGAAGCTGCTTCACTGATTTGCTCGTCTGCTGAGCCAGGAATGAGGGATTTAATTGATGATTTGCTGTGATTAAGACCCTATCTCTTGCTTTCCCAGAATCTATCTGAGTTGGGCTGAATACCCTTTTTCAATCCAATGAGACTGATCTTTCTTGAAGTTTTTTCAGTCTATATTGAGCTGGAAAGTGGTTTTATTCTATCAGATTCTGTTAAGAGTCTTTGTTTTGTGTGTTTTTTGAGGGAAAGTGGGAGAGCTGGAGTAGCTTTCTAAGATTACTCTGCCATCTTGGATCCCTCCCCTAGAAGTCACCTGTCTTTCACTTTTGGCAATTATGAAGGCCATTCTCCAAACCTGTATTATGAACCTTCCTCATCAAAGTCCTGGGAAATTCTTCTTTTACTTCATAATTCAAGAAATATGTCATCTTCATGAACTTTTGTTGATCTCCTTAAATTAAAAAACATTTCTCCCCTCCTCAAAGCTTCCACATTTATATTGTCTGAATTTTCTTTTGTCTTCCACCTTGTATTATTTTCATGTGTTTATCTTGTAGAAGTATGTAGAAGATCATACTTGTAGAAGTATGATCCTGAAAAGCAGAGATTGCCATTTTCCATTCAAGTATTCCAGGTGTTTCTCATTAGACTTTGTACATAATAGGCATATAGTAGAATTGTTTTATTGATTATTATTGCCAAAAATACTAGTCCATTTTTAGACTCCACTAATAGAAGAATTATGTAGAGATGGAAGGGGAGAAGGAGGAAAATTAAAAGAAGGGAAAATAGGTTCATTGCTTAGTCATTTCGCTCAGCTCTGGACACATTGGCAAATATATGTTTAATGAAGAGTAAGCTAAGTGACTTCAAAAATCATGCTTTCAGAAATTGTAAAAAACTAGGTCTTTTTAGCCCAGAGAAAGGAAAACTCAATGGGTACTTTTTAGTTATATTCTAATATTTGAAGTGATGTCATGTATGGTAAGTATTTCTTCTATCTCCAGATGTAAGAAATATGAATCAATGGGCATGAAATATAAAAAAGCAGATTAGATTTAACAAAAAGGGGAAAATTGTGAACAAATGAGCTATTCAAAATGGAATGGCATGACACAACTATTTACTACTGGAAACAAACTATATGATAATTTATCAATGTGGTATTCAATTTTAAGTTAACTAATAGAATTTTGATTTTTCAAAATCCAGTGATGGTCTTAATAAAAAAATTTAAAAAAATCTTAGTTCAGATCTATAAAAGTGCTTTTTAAAAATGTTCTGAAAACTATCTTTTGAAGTAATTGATTTCCTTTGTAATTTCATGTATTTAATTTTTAAAACATTACTCTGAAAAGGGATCCATAAGGTTCTCCAGACTTCCAAAGACATGATTTAATATAAGTTAAGAACCCTATGTCTAAATATTTTCTAATTCTATATATGCCTTAGGTATCCAAGTAGGCATGATAATAGGTGCAAATTTCAAGGACTATTTTCACAAAGATATTTTTGCTTTGAAATACCATAATTAGAAATATAAATATTAAAGACAACAAGGAGGATTATTCATTTATGGAAATATTCTTGATCTAGTTATTCAATAGAGATAAAATCGTACAATTCAGGATTCAATACAGCTTCTTTCAATATGAGACAAAAATCATATGATTACATAATATTGGTCCATAGTTTTTTCCACACAAGTCTTTTTTTGACCATTTAAAAACAGCAGAGTATTGTATTTGTTATTGAATGTTAAAGCATGTATTTATCCTACTGCTTGATAGAGAAGTTGCAGATTACAGGTATGCCACAATGGACATGGCCCATGTGCTGATCGATTTTATCTAATTGTACTTCGTTTTATAAAAAAAGCTTCTGTAACATGTATTCAGAAGAGTGTCATTGATATACTATTGAGACAATTAAAAAAGTGAATAAATTCAACTTTTTTTTAAGAAGAAAAAGATGGAAGTAGATTAGATTTGGCAGCAAAAGACCAAGATTTGGCTATTTTCCTTATCTCTACTCTCTCCTCATTCAGTTACCATATGGATATTCCTAAAACACAGAACTGATCACATTGTACCCCTTTCAAAACTAATGATTATTGTTTTAAGAGCAAAAACTGACATTGTCAATCTGGAATTTTAAATTCTCTACATTTTGGCTTTCATCTGTCAACTTCATATTCTTCTCTTTTTTAATGCTCTCTGAATGCAAGTCTTTTACTTAATCTGTCCTTTTAGTTTGGAATGGATTCCTTCCTTACTTGCCTCTTAGAATTCTGAGGTTCCTTCCTGAGTTTAATTCAGCAAATTCTTCTATAACAAGACTTTTCCTCATCCCTGAAGCTGTTATTCCTACTCCTTGAAGTTAGTTTGCATATCTCAGGATGTACATATTGGAACACCTAAATAAAATGTAGGCTACTTAAAAGTATCCCTAATAATAACACAGTACCTTGTAATATTGTAACTACTTTGTATACATAAGTTGAATTGAATTGAAGTGAATTGATTTGGTATTTATTACATCTGTCATCTTGGGTAACTTTGGACTTTAGTTTACTTAATCTTGAAATAGAGGTGGGGGATAGATTCTGTGAGTCTTATGGTTTGATCTACCTCCAAACCTATAATCCTAATAACTATGGCAGAATCATGACAAATCATGACAAGCTATCTAAGGACATTGAGGGATTTATTCCAGGAGAAGAGCCAGGAAATAACAAAGCAATTACTATTACCTTTAAATAAAGGTAATGTCATTCTAAAATGTGATCTAACATACAGTAGGTAATATGTTAGCAAAGAGTGAATTTCTAAGATATATTCCCAGCCAGTACTTATTAGCTAGGTTAACATCAATGGTGAATCAAATATTTCATAAACATGTGATTTGCTTTCTAGTGACTGAGTTCTCTGCTTTGATTTGATGAATCTAATACTATAGTTAGTCAGGCAATCTATTATTGAGTTTCAAAAAAAAAATGAAAAGGGGTATATTTCTTTTCGTTTATAAGCCTTATTAATAAATGCTTAAGCAAAATTGTTTCAGAATTTAAAAGGAAATTAAATCAAATTGTATATTCCAACTGATTGTATCTAAATCTGTGTGTTTTATCAAACATTTTAACATCGACAGCTGCCCTGAAGTTATTTCTCTGCTTTTATAAATAGCTCATTTAAAATGAATGATCTTAAGAAATTAAGAGAGAATGGTCCTATTGACATCTGCTTTTATAAGACTGACCTTAAATTACATGAAACCAACAAAGTTCTTTGAACTAAAGCTGTTAGGCAGACAGCGTCTAGAAGTTAGATTAAGTAGTAAGCATACTCTATAGTATAGATTTTGGTAACTTAATTAACATACCTCCAAATTCTCTCAGTGTATAAATCACTGCTTCCTCCCATTCTCCCCTCAACTAATGTAGCTACATTGGGAAGGATGTTAATTCTTCCAACCAATGGGAGATAAGTAATGGCTGCTGTGCTTTTAAGGAATATTTTATGTAGTGAATCTGGTTGAACATTTAAAACCTTTTGTTTCAAAATGATTTCTCTTTCTCTGTATTTCATTACATCTGGACCAACTCCAGAAATTCAGTACCATTGTGCTTTGTAGAATAAATTGTGGATTGGATGAAAGCCACAAATTCAAACAACTCCCTGCCATTCAAAGGATTTTTGAAATCCCACCTGTTCCACAAAGTCTTTCCCAGCTAACTCCAACCAGGAAGAATGTTGCTGGCTCTGGCCCTGTATGTCTATGCAACTCCCATGACTCACTTTCATTGTTCAAATCAAACATTCTTTGGACAATGATTGATATGTTTCATGGATATTAGTTAGATGTTCTTTTGTATAAGTAGAGAAAAAAATAGCTTTTTCATGTTTGGACTAATGTTGTCTTAAATTGTGAATGCCAAGAGAATGAAGACTTTCTCTATCATGGTGAATCAAATTCTTTCAGTACCCCAAGATTAGGGATTTTTGACAGTGGATTTACTCTTGGGCTTCCCTGAGTTGGCAGCAAAAATCAATATTGTTTCCTGTTTTGGTTCTGAAAGAAGTACAGGGAGTACTTATCTTCATTTGGGCCATTTCTTTTAATTACTTAAAAAGTAAACAAACCTTCCTTTTGATCTGTTTCTTCAGTTAATGAGGTAGTAGAACTCTCTTTGCAGGACATTAGCTGCTACTCACTGACAGCAAAGCAAACTGCAGGAGCTACATCTGTAATTGGTTTTCTGATACTGCCTTAGCAAACACACATGAGAGTGAGGTTCATGGAGGGGATAAATGGATTTAGTTACCTTCACACACGGCCTTCAAAGGCTGCTTTAATTAGCTTTCCTTATAGTGGGCTTCCTGCCCCCTAACACAATGTCGCCTGTTGATTTAATGTACAGTAGTGGGAGCATTCCTGCTAAAGCCAAGGCTTTCTTTTCTCAGAAAATGTGGCTCCCTGATGAAACTACAGAAGGAATGAAAGAGATAATGAAGAGAGAGAAAGATACAATGAGGAGAGACAGAGAGACAGAGAAAAACAGAAACAGACAGAGAAAGACAGAGAAAGAGAGAGATAGAATAGACAGAGGTATGGAGCAGAGAGTGGGTAAAGACAGACAAAGAAACAGAGGCATATAGAAACAAAAAGAAAGCCAGAAAGATAGAGACAGAGTGATAGAAACAGAGAGACAAAGAATGAAAGACACAGAGATAGGGAGAGACAAAAAAAATCAGGGGCAAGATAGAAAACAAATTGTTCTTTTTAAAAAAATGTTTATTAGAGTTGTTGTTTTTTTTATTTACAAGATATATGCATGGGTAATTTTTCAGCATTGACCCTTGCAAAACTTTCTGGAAAACTAATAGTTCTATGATATCACTAAAAACAAAGGCAAAGTTAAATAAACCATAAATTGTTCTATTAACTGTGACATCGAGATTCTCAATAAATTAAGATATCTGATTGAATGGAAAAGATATTTTTCAGCTGAAGGCAACCTAAAAGCTCAGTAGAAAAGGTCTGAGGACTAGATGAGAGTGCTGAGGCAGCCCCAGACCCAGCTTAAATCAGCCTGACATCTGAATCAGCAATATTTCTGGTGGCTTGCAGACCTTTCAGCCCAGAAACAACAAGGAGGACCTGGAAGGTCAGCAGAAAAGGTCTGTGAAACCAGAGTGGGATTCCAGCATACAATCCCATCACAGGCCTCCTCTGGCTTCTCCAACCCATTATAGTGTCAACTAGGAAGGGTCTCTGATTTAGCAGTAGTGCTGGAAGCTTCTGTGGTAATGAGTACAGTCCCAGCAGCAGAACCTCATTCCTGGCCAGCATACTAGTTCTTACAGCTATAATGGGGTGAGGATACACTTAACAGCTCCAAGGCAGAAAAGAGTGTTTGTGGTGTGATTCCTAGGATTTCTGAAAATAGCTGCACAAAACTCTTGAAGCTTTAGTGCACACTCCACCCTGGAAACAGAGCCCTACTTTAACAAACAGCTAAAAGCCTAGTAATAGGCTTATGTTCAGAAAACAAAACAAAACAAAACTTTCTACTATTGAAAGTTATTATGGTGACAAGGAGGATCAAAACACACACTCAGAAGACCATAATGAAGTCAAAACTCCTTCATCCAAAGCCTCTAAGAAAAAATAAGAATTGAGATAAGGCTATGGAAGAGCTCAAAAGGGACTTTGAAAATCAAGATATAGAGGGAAAATTAGGGAAGGAATTGAGAGAAGTACAAAAGGAAATAGAACTTATGAGGAGAAGAATGCTTTAAAAAGCAAAATTAGTCAATTAGGAAATGAGGTATAAATGCTCAGTGAGGAACATAATTAATTAAAAAATAGAATTAAGCAAATGGAAATTAATGAAAAATCAAAATACAATACAGCAAAACCAAAAATGAAAAATATTTTAAAAAATGAATTATCTCACTGGAAAAACAACTGACCTAGAAAATAGATTTAAGAGAGATAATTTAAAAATTATTAGTCTACCTGAAAGTCATGATCAAAAAGAAGAGCCTGGACAACATCTTTCGAGAAATCATCAAGGAAAACTGTCCTCAAATTCTGGAACCAGAGGGTAAAATAAAAATTGAAAGAATCCACCAATCACCTCCTGAAAATAAAATAAAATAAAATACAAATAAAAACTCCTGGGAATACTATAGACAAATTCCAGAACTCTCAAGTCAAGGGGAAAATATTAAAAGTATCTAGAAAGAAGCAATTCAAGTCTAGTGAAGTCACAGTCAGAATAATACAAGATTTAGCAGCTTCTACATTAAAGGACTGAAAGGCTTGGAATGTTTCAGAAAGCAATTGAGCTTGGAATACAACCAAGAATCACCTTCCCAGCAAAACTAAGTATAGTGTAATCCTTTGGGAGAAAGGGAAAGGGAGATATATAATGGTACACATTATCTTCCATAAAAAAGAGCCAAAAAAAAAAAAAAAAAAAGCTTTTACAGTGGAGGAGAAGAGAGGGGGAAGAGAGGATGAGTGAGTGAATCTTATTCTTATCAGAATTGGTTCAAATAGGAAATACCATATATACTGAATAGAGATATAGAAATCTATCTTACCCTGCTGGAAAATAGGATAATGGGATATGGGAAGGGAAGGAAGAGTGATAGAAAAGAAGGCATATTGGGGGAGGGAGTGGACAGTGGCAAAATACTTTTGAGGAGGAACAAGGTGAGAGGAGAGAGAGAATAAGTGGGGGTAGGAAACACAATTAGCAATAGTAATTATAAAAAAAAATTGAAGCAAATTTCTCTGATGAAATATTTTTGTTCTCTGGAAAATGATGAGCAAGATGCTCTCAGGAAAAACAAACAAACAAACAAACCTGGAAAGTACTCCATGAATAAAATGAAATATACTTTATACAAAGTAATATCAATATTCGGGGATGACCAGATATAAATGACTTTGTTATTCTCTGTAATACAATCATCCACACCTACTCTGAAGGATTTATGATGAAAAATCCTATTCATATCCAGAGAAGGATCAAGGATCAAGTCTGAAGATAGATCAAAACATTCTCCGTTACTCTCTCTATCTCTACCCTATTTTTAACTTAATTTTTCTTGAGGGCTTTTATTTTCATCAGGGCAAGAGAACATGTGCTCTTCCAGAACTTGACTTATATGGAAATGTTCTGAATAACTTCACATGTGGTATCTTAATTGTGAGTGGGGATAAGGTTCTCTCAAACCATAAACTCAAAAATCTTAAAAACAAATGTGAAAAAAAATTATTTGAATGCAACTGAGGAAAAATTAAATAAATGAATTAAACCTTAAAAATTATTTCCATTTATAGCTACTGGTATATCCATTATCTAAAAGTAATAAAAACAAAAATCTCCAAGTTAGAAGGGACCACAGAAGTCAATTAATGTTATCAGCATCTGAAAGGAATTTTTTTTCTACTCAGTCCTCTACAAATGGTCATATATACTCTATTGTAAGAATTCTAATGATATTGCTTTTAAAATCCTTCCTACCGTCATTTTTACCTTCTGAATCCAATTTTTCTTGTGCAACAAGAGAATTGTATGGATCTGTACACATTTATTGTATCTAAGATATACTTTAATATTTTTAACATATATGATACTGCCTGCCATCTAGGGGAAGGGGTGGAGTGAGAGAAGGGAAAAGTTGGAACAGAAGTGAGTGCGAAGGATAATGTTGTAAAAATTATGCATGCATATATTCTGTCAATAAAAAGGTATAAAATAAAATAAAATTAAAAAAAAAAGATCCATGCTACCTTTAAACCTATGGTCTTCATGATAATTCCATTTGATCCTCTTTAGTCAATGATACATCCTGATTTTATAAAGTTCACAGATGATCATCATACAATGCTGTTCTTGTGTACAATGTCTTTGTTCTGCTCATCTCATTTTGAATCTTGTATCTTTCCATATTTTTCTGAGACCATCTTCTTCCTTATTTCTTATAGCACAAAAGCTTTCTATCATACTCATATAAAATAGCTTGTTTAGCCTTTACCCAATTGATGGCTATTCCCTCAGTTTTCAGTTCTTTGCCACTAAATATTTTTCTACATACAGATCTTTTTCCTTTTAAAAATATGTTTGGTATATAGACCTAATATTGGCATTACTTGGTCAAAGGATGTGCAAAATCCCCGAGCACTTTGGGCACTGTTCCAAGTTGTTCTTTAAAATGACTAAATCAGTATACAACTTCACCAATAGAGCATTTATATCTTAATTTTCCCACATTCCCTCAACATTCATTATTTTCTTTTTTTTGTCATGTTAGCCAATGGAAGAATTGGGGAGTGGTAACTCAAGAATTGTTTTAGTTTGCATTTCTCTAATCAATATTGATTGTGGGCATTTAAAAAAAAATGGCTATAAATAGCTTTGATTACTTAACCTGACTGCTTATTTACACCCTTTCATCATTTGTCAATTGGAGAATAGCTCTTAAATTGCTTATTTATTTTCTATAAATTTGATTCAGTTTTCTATACATTTAGAGGGATGTTTTATATTTTTTTCAGAATAATAATTATGTATTTTCCTCTTCCCCATTTTCCCTGTTTATCCCTCTCTCTCTCTCTTTCTCTCTCTCTCTCTCTCTCTCTCTCTCTCTCTCTCTCTCTCTCTCTCTCTCTCTCTCTCTCTCCCCTTCCCTTCCTTTCTCTTTCCCCCTCTGTGTGTCTTTTTTTGTGTGTCTCTTTGTCTTTCTCTCGATACCCCCCACCTCTCTCTTACTCACTGACTCTCTCTCTCTCTCTCTCTCTCTCTCTCTCTCTCTCTCTCTCTCTCTCTCTCTCTCTCTCTCTCTCCTCTCCTTTTACCCTATCCATTCTCAAAAACTTTTTGCTTCTGATTTTTACCTATCCCAATACTCTTTCTCCCATATTCCCTTTCTTCATCTTCTCCTCTATTATCTCCTTTCCTTTCCATTTCCCTATATGGTAAAGTAGATTTGTACATTTATTTGAGTGTGTATGTTATTGCCTCTTTGAATCAATTTCAGTGAGAATAAGGTTTATATACTCCTCTGTCCACTCTCTCTTCACCCTCCACTATAAAAACTCTTGGGCCTCTTTTATGTCAGATATTTTACTCCATTCTACCTCTTCTTTTCCCTCTCTCTTAGTGTATTCTCCTTTTTCACTGCTAAATTTTATTTTTTAGATAATAAGTGGATAAAATTCAAGTTATACCCAAGCCCTTTGTCTGTATATATTCTTTCTAACTGTCCTAAAGATAAAAACATGTTTAGGAGTTACAAGTATCATTTTTCCATATAGGAAAATAAACATCTTAATCTTATTGAATTCCTTATGATTTCTTGTTTCTGTTTACAAAGGTGTGTGTTAATTGAACCTTGTATTTGGAAGTCAAATTTCCTATTCATCTCTAATCTTTTCTTCAGAAAATCTTGAAATCCTCTATTTTACTGAATGCCTATTCCTCCTCCCAAAAGGATTATACTCTTTTTTATGGGTAGGTGATTATTGGTTGTAATCCTAGCTCATTTACCCACTTTGGAACTATTAGAAGGTCCCTGCTCCTGTGCAATCACAATCCCTACTGTGCTAGTATTTCCTTCTGGGATTGAAACCCAGCTTCAGGTAGATGTACTTCAAAAGAGTCCTAGTCCTGGTGCCAGCAAATGGACCCCCGTAATCTCCTTTTAACTAGTTGTCTGACATGTTATCATTTGTGGGCTGAGAAGTCTGTAAACCACTGCAGTTGTCACTGATTTAGTTGCCTCTAGGGACAACACTAATTTGCTGAGTCATGGTCTGTACTGGTGTGGAACTCTAGTCTCATCCTGGTGTAACAGACTTTCCCTTGCCGACTTTTTAAGTTGTCTTGGGTTGGAAAATTGTAACTTCCATACTTTTGTGGATTTTGCTACTTTCAAATTTGTTTTAAGGCATTATTTAAAATTGTTTAGGAGTCAAAGGAGAATTCAGTAGAGTCACTGCCTTTTGTTCACCATCTTGGCTTCAGCTTTCAATAACTTTATTAATGCTTAAGAGTTGCTTATTATTTAATTCAAATGAAGCATTTAAGGTCTCTAGTCATAATTAGTTTTTACTAAAGATGTATGTTTAGCCTTTGGAATTATTTTTTATTGTCCATTCTCATTGACCTTCATATAATCCAGTAATTTAAATTTATAACTCAATTTAAATGTAAAACAGTGTATTTACTGTCTCCCCACCAAATATACAAATACTTTATGATAATTTGAATGAAATTACAAAATTTGGAATAACTTGGTTTTAAAGACATACTAACATTTAGTATCTGACGAGAATGCAAAATTTTCAAGTCAGAAGAAATCACAGAAATTAGTTACCTGTACATTTTTTGATATTTTATTTTTCCTGGTTATATGTAAAACAATTTTAACACTTGTTTTTAAAACATTGATTCTAGATTATTTCTTTTTCTCCCTCCCCACCTTACCCCCAATGAGAAAGCACATGTGAAGTTATGCAAAACATTTCCATGAAATTCATGCTGTGAAAGAAAACATATATACCCCCCTCAAAAAAAAAAAAAAAAAAAAACTCAAGAAAAATTAAGTTAAAAAAGTTTCAGTCTGTATTCAAACACAATCAGTTCTTTCTCTCAGTTTTCATCATGTCTTTCACAGTAGTCATTGTATTGCTGAAAATAGCAAAGTCATTCAAAATTAATCATTCCACAAATTATTACTTTATGCTGTCTATATCTTAATAGGAATCTCTTTTATAATATGCAATACAAATGGTTCTATGCCTTGGTTTAAAAAAAACAAAATTAGTCCTAGGGAATTCTCTACCTCTTGGAACTGTTTGTTCTACTTTGGAACTTAAATCTCATTGAAGGCAACTTCTTCCTTATATCTAACTGAAACATAAGGGTTGCAACTTCAAACAATTCTTCCTATATCTGCCATCAAGAACCAAGTAAACCAAGTCCAATCCTTTTTCATATGATACTCCTTCCAATAACCTGAAAAAAATCATCTCTTCACTTAATCTCCTGTAATTTTAAGTATAAGGAATGTGTACCATCTCTACAATTTGTAAACAACTTTAAGCTACCAATTCTTATTTGGGTGATAGGAATTTACTTGAGTTCTGTGGTGCTCAGTGGGGAAATTTCACTTCTCAATTTATTCTATTGATGTTACAAGCCAATCCATTGTATGGATGTGACTTTAATATCTATCATATTTTACACTAATTCTTGATTAATAGAAATAATAAGTACAGATGGTATAGAATGAAATTATGTGGAAAAAAAAAAGGTTTATAGTTTCCTTAACTTTAAAATAAGGAATCTCAAGTAAAGTATTTTTAAGGAGTTACCATATCTAAATCCTATGGTCTTTCAGGGTTGAAATGCTAACTAGTGCAAATTGGGAACACTTACACCTCAGTTGACTAATCTCATTCACTCACATTCTGGGTTTAGTGGTATTCAAGCTGAATGGAATCAAATTTAACTAGAAATGAAAAGTCATTATCTATTTGTAAGGATTTTATGGGCTACATATTAATATAGATTTTTAATATGGTATCTACATTTTATCATATTTTATTGTATTAACTATTTCCCATATATTTCTTTTTTTCTTAATTTTACTTATTTTTTTAAAATATTTATTTTAAAAATATATTGTTTTATGAATCATATTGGGAGAGAAAAATCAAGAGTAAAAGGGAAAAACAATGGGAGAGGGGAAAGAGTCAAAAATTGCATTGATTTACATTCAGTTTCCATAGTTCTTTTTTTGGATGCAGATAGCATTTTCTGTCCAAAGTCTATTAGGATTGCAAACATTCTTACTGTTATTGTATATAGTATATTCCTGGTTTTGCTTGTTTCACTGAGCATCAGTTCAGGTAAATCTTTCTAGGCCTTTTTAAAATCAACTTGTTCATCAATTTTTATAGAACAATAATATTACATCATTTCATATAACAGAGGTCATTCAGCCATTCCCCAATTGGTGAACATCTACTCCTTTTCTAATTCTTTGCTACCACAAAAAGAGCTGCTACAAATATTTTTCCACATGTAGGTCCTTTTCCTGTCTTTATTATTTCCTTGGGATACAGATCCAGTAGAGGCACTGCTGGGTCAAGATAGCCCTTTAGGCATAGTTTCAAATTGCTTTCCAGAATGGTTGGATGATTTCAACTCTACCAATAATGCACTAGTGTCCCAGTTTTCCCACATCCCCTCCAACATTTATCATTATCTTTTCCTATCACCTTAGCCAATCTGAGAAGTGTGAGGTGATACCTCAGACTTCTTTTAATTTGCATTTTTCTTTTTTTTTTTATATTTTTTTTAATATTTTTTATTTCATTATATGAAATAATGATTGGTTTATATTCAGTGTAGAGCACATAAGCTAGGAGCCTCAACCAGGTTGATTTACAGCTAGAGAGGCAGAGGCAGAGAAGACAAAGGACTAGAGTCAGGAGTTTAAGCTCTCAGAACCAAGGGGAGAAATTCAATTTTATCTCTGATGTTCTTGGTGCCTGGCCTGGCCTCCTGCACTTCCCCCACTAAGACCAAGACCATACTGAAAGGCTCTCCAGAAAGCTGCCCAGCATCAGCCAAGGAGATAATAAAGGATTTGGACTTTAACCCCTGGCTACTCTTCTGGTGATTACTGAACTGAAATGAAGGCTGCCTTAGAGACCCCAAGAAAACTGAAACAGAGAACACTGCAATAGATGGCTTTAATTTCATCATCTGAAAGTTATCTGTTTATATCCTTTGACCAGTTACCAGTTGGGGATTGGCTTGCATTCTCATAAATTTGATGCAGTTCTTTATATATTTTATAACTGAGGCCTTTATCAGAAACACTGACTATAAAGGTTTTTTTTTTTTTTTTTTTTTTTTTTTTTTTTGCCAGCTTTGTATTTCCCTTTTAAACTTGGTTTTATCAGCTTTGTTTGTGAAAAACTTTTTTTTTTTAATTTAATGTAATCAAAGTTGTCCATTTTGCCTTTCATAATATTCTCTAGTTCTTCTCTGGTCATAAATTCCTCCTTTCTCCAAAGATCGGATTAGGCAAATTATCCCTTGCACTCCTAATTTGTTGATGCTATTCTCCTTTATGCTCAAATTAGGTATCCATTTTGACCTTATTTTGGTATGAGTTGTGAGATATAAGTAGAGTTTCTGATATGTTATTTTCCAGTTTTTTCAGCAATTTTTTTTCAAATAGTAAGTTATTATTTAAATAATAACTATTTGAAAAAAAATTGCTGGAAAATTTGGCAAAATTACAATTACTAAATAATACTATTACTATTTGGCAAAAATTTGTTAAACTCCAGTTTGGGAGTTTAACAAATACTAGAACACTTGTCCGTGATAATTGTGTGACAACTGCAAACTCAAGGCTAATCTCAGGTAAATTCTCACTGTTGTTCAAAAATAATTTTATTTATATTTGACTCCCTATTACACTTTCTACAATGGGTCTTCTAAATTTTATTTTTTTTTTGAAGTCCTGGTGGACAGGGCACTAGACCTAGATTCAAGAAAACTTGAATTAATCTTTAATCTAACTTTTGTCTTTCTGTTTCTTCAACTACATAATAGGGATAATGGGGATAATGATGACATTTAGCTCGTCAGCTTGTCATTATTAAATGATATATATATATATATATATATATATATAGATAGATAGATAGATAGATAGATAGATATAGATATATGTCTATATCTATATCTATCTATCTATCTATGTATATATATATGTATATACATATGTATAAGATGACATAAGTTTCTATAAGATGCTTTGCAAACCTTAAATTTTTATGTAAATATTGGCAATTATTTTATCATATAGCTTCTTGGAGCCATAGGTGAGACTTAAACTCCAAAGATGGATAAGCATTCTTGAAAAGACTCACAACAGAGGGTACTAAGTCCTCCTGAATTCCTGATATCCCCAAGACTGACACCAATATATCATCTTGCAAAGATATATAGACATACATTTATGAAATAACAAAGTTTATAAAATAAAGTTGATGCTAGAGCATCAAATAAACACTAAATATGACTATAGAATAATAAAAAATAAATGAAATGAAGAATTGTATGAAGATTTTGGAATTATAAAAAAATTATACAGTATTTTATGCATATTCACTAATTTGTATAAATCATCAAGCAAGTAGTTTTGATGTCAATTTTAACAAACCATGCATTAATTTGTGTATTTATTATAAGAGAAATAGTTGAAACTATAAGGCCTATCAAGCTAGCTTCAAGCATTACTTCCTAGGTATAAAGTGCTATAGGTACCTATGGAAGTTTCAATCAACAAGTCCTATGTGTCATTAAGTGGACATTTAGTGTCATTGGAGAAATGAATAAATGAATGGCATACTAAAGAATATTCCTAGAAACCATAAATGAGTTACAGGTTATTGCATTATTCCATTAGAAAATGAAACAGTTTGTCCAAATGGAGAATTATGGCAGGTTTTTATATCAATGCAGCATGTTAACTATTTGCAGATTTATTTTGTTATTTAATCTATGCAAAGTCAGCTAGCTAAGCATTAACACTTTTTCCACAATCAAAGATATAGACAGCATATTATTTCAGTGATGTCTTCATGTTTCCTAAGTGAGTAGAAATATTTTTTCTATAATAAAATATAGTATAAATAGAAGAAAGATAATATGCTTTAGAGCAAAATGAAGAGAAACACAGGGATATATAGGGAGAAAGATAGTAATCTTATTTTTATTCTGCTCTGAGAACATATTAAATGATCTGTTTTTTTTTTTTGTTTGTTGCTACGTCCAGGAAATACAAATTGGAGCATATTCAAAAGAGATTAACCAAGATGATAAAGGAAAATAAAGTTATTTTATACAGGTATCAGTTTAAAGAATTATATAGGAAATTATATGGTGGGAATAAGTGTTTTGGGGGCATTATATGCTGAAGAATATATTAATCATTAATATGGAACTTTAAGTTTTGAAAATTGCTTTTCTTAAAACCCAATTAATTTGGTAGCATAGGTATTGCTAGTCTTATTTTATGGATGAGGACAGTAAAGCTCCTAATTGTTAAGTTATTTGTACATCACACAATTTGTGTCTAAGGTGTGATTCAAATTCAGTTCTGAGAACTACACTCTTTCAACTATTTCAGATTACCTCTCAAGAAGACTGATTATCCTTGTTCACTTCAGTACCTTAAAGTTTCTGTGAATTAGAATTGAACTATACATATTACAAAATTTTCTAATAATTAAAGATATCTCAAAGTAGAATACTTTGCTTTGGGAAGCAGCAAGTTACTCATCCTTGGAAGTCTTCCAAACATCACTTATCGGAAATTATATGGAGGAATTGTTCTGTTATGTGTTGAGCCAGATTGACCTCTGAGATCCCTTCCAAGTACAATTTGCTATTTTATATCTTGTTATATATTTCACTCTCATCAGATATGTTGTATTATTCATTCTCACTGACTCTTGTACCAATCAGGTAGGTTGATTTAGTACATAACACAAAAACCCAAAAAAATGTCCCTAGACTCCATTCAGATAAATATATTTTTGAAATTTGCACAATTTTAGCAATTTTCCAAGTACAATGAAAAAAGTTAAAAAAAAAAAAAAAAAGAAATGATCTCATAGGTAACCTAGTTCAACCATTGGCTCAAGTGGTAAATTCAATCAGCTTATTGCTTCATGTTTTCATTTCATTTCAATCAATCTACACCAGAAAAAAAGAAATACTGTAACAATGAAAACTGGAAGAAAATGTTCCACATCATTCTTGAGCAAGCACTATGTAGAACAGGAGATACATTTAAGAATACTTAGACCTGCTCATTATTCAGGTTTGATGCCCAAATCAAAAGACTGAGAAAACTTGAAAGTAATTATGGTGCAAACATTCTACTGAGTAAGAGAGATAGTTACAATGGGGATGTCAATAATTAATTTAAAACTGGAATTCTTGAAGCAAAGATGGCGCAGAAGGCACACGTGATGTTCTGACCTTCTTTCATACCCTCACTACTAATTATTAAATTCAGCCTCAAAAATAACGCTTGACTGGTAAAATTAACGAAGATTGGAAGTGAAACAACTTACTAGCTGAAGATAATTTAGAAGATCTCCAGAAAAGGTTTGTCCTCAGCGGCTGGAGCAGATCAGTGCAATCAGGGATACAACCAGAAGCTAGCCTCCAGAACAGACCAGGGGCAGGGGTGGTCTCTATAGTTTAAACATTTACAGAGAGGACTCTACCATAGGTTGACTACACTGCTTTGGTTGCAAAACAGTAGAGCAGAAGAGAAATTAAAGCGCGAATTTAGGGTTAGGGTTAGGGTAGCAGGATAACTGCTAATACCCACAGCTGACTTTTGACAGGAATAGTGACATTTTCACTACTCAGCATCTAGCCCCAGGGCAGTCACTAATCTGCACAGCAGGGCTTTTAGATAGGGCCCTTCCCAGCTCACCTGTGCTACTTACATCTGACTCACTTCCATTGTGGAGCTTTTCCCAAAGCACTCCCACAGCTCTGCTGCTCTTTGCAGCCCATTGGAAGGATAGCTACTGTCCAGTAATATCCCTGCTCTGCAGAGGAAGCTGGTAGCCTCCTTGCCCTGATGCCAGACACTAAAGGCTTTAAAAATGAGTAAAAAAAAAAAACAAAAAAAAAACAAAAAAAAAATCAAAAGGACAATCTATAGCTGCTATACAGAAAGAGAGCAGTCTCCCCGAGGAGACTAAAAGCAGTCTCCAGACAAAACTGCAAAGGGAGATGTAACCTGGTCCCCATCACACAAAGCTCTCCTGGGGAAAAAAAAACCAAAAAAACCAAAAAAACAAAACTATAAAAAATCTTAAAAGAGAGCTAGAAGTAAAATGAGGAAAGGAAAGAGAAGCTATGCAAGAGACTAACAACTTCCTGAAATATGAATTGGAAAAGGTAAAGAACTCCAAGGAAGTGCAGGGGAAAAAAAAATTTGTGAATTGGAAAAGGTAAAGAACCCCCCCAAAAGTAGGATATGTGAATTGGAAAAAGAAAATAACTCAGTAAAAAAATTAGTGAGAATGGTAGAGTCCTCTCTGTAATTTTTTCAAAACTCAATTGGAATTGCAAGAAGAAATAGACAGCACAATTATAATAGTGGGAGATCTCAATCTTGCATTCTCAGAATTAAATACATCAAACCACAAAACAAATAAGAAAGAAATTAAAGAGATAAACAGAATATTAGAAAAATTAGATATATCTCTGGAGAAAACTGAATGGTGACAGAAAGAAGTATACTTTGTTCTCAGCAGTTCATGGAATCTATAAAAAATTGACCATATATTAGGACATAAAGACCTCAAAATTAAATGCAGGAAGGCAGAAATAGTAAATGCTTTCTTTTCATATCATGATGCAATAAAAACTACATTCAACAAAAAGGGGTAAATACACCAAAAAGTACATGGAAACCAAATAATCTCATCTTAAAGAATGATTGGATGAAGCAGCAAATTATAGACACAATTAATAATTTCACTCAAGATAATGACAACGATGAGACGTCATACCAAAATTTGTGGAATATAGCCAAAGCAGTAATAATAGGATATTTTATATTTTTATTTGAATAAAATGGAGAAAGAGAAGATCAATGAATTGGGCTTGCAAAAGCTAGAAAAAGAGCAAATTAAAAACCCCCAAGCAAATACAAATCTTGAAATTCTAAAATTAAAAGGAGAAATTAATAATACTAAAAGTTAAAAAGTATTGAATTAATAAATAAAACTAAGAGTTGGTTTTATGAAAAAAAACAATAAAATAGATAAACCTTTAATAAATCTGATTAGAAAAAGGAAAGAGGAAAATCAAATTGTTATTCTTAAAAATGAAATGGGAGAACTTTCCACCAATAAAGAGGAAATTAGAGCGGTAATAAGGAGTTACTATGGATGACTACCTCCAAAAATATAGGCTTCCCGGATTAACAGAGGAGGTAGTAAATTGCTTAAATAGTTTCATTTCAGAAAAAAAGAAATAGAAAAAACTATTAATGAACTCCCTAAGAAAAAAATCCCAGGACCAGATGGATTTACATGTGAATTCTATCAAACATTTAAAGAACAATTAGCCCCAATGCTATATAAACTATTTGAAAAAAATAGGGAATGAAGGAGTCCTACCAAATTCTGTTTATGACATAGACATGGTATTGATAACTAAACCAGGGAGTTTGAAAAGAGGGAAAGAAAATTATATACCAATCTCTCTAATGAATATTGACGCTAAAATCTTAAATAAGATATTAGCAAAAAGACTACAGAAAATCATCCCTAAGATAATACACCATGATCAAATAGGATTTATACTAGGAATGTAGGGCTGATTTAATATTAGGAAAACTGTTAGCATAATTGACCATATTAATAACCAAATTAACAAAAGCCATATAATCATCTCAATAGATGCAGAAAAAGCAGTTGATAAAATCCAACATCCATTCCTACTAAAAACTCTTGAGATTATAGGAATAAATGGACTTTTCCTTAAAATAATCAGTAGCATCTGTTTAAAACCATCAGTAAGCATCATATGAAATGGGGATAAACTGGAACCATTCCCAATAAGATCAGGAGTGAAACAAGTTTGCCCACTATTACCATTACTATTCAATATTGTATTAGAAATTTGAGCTTTGGCAATAAGAGTTGAGAAAGAGATTAAAGGAATTAGAGTAGGTAATGAGGAAATCAAATTCTCACTCTTTGCTGATGATATGATGATATACTTAGAGAACCCCCAAGATTCTACTAAAATGCTATTAGAAATAATCCACACCTTTAGCAAAGTTGCAGGATACAAAATAAACCCATATAAGTCATCAGCATTCTTATATATCACTAAGAAAATCCAATAGTTAGAATTACAAAGAGAAATTCCATTTAAAGTAACTGCCAATAGTGTAAAATATTTAGGAATCTATCTGCCAAGAGAAAATCAGGAACTATATGAGCAAAACAACAACACACTTTCCACACAAATAAAGTCAGATCTAACCAGCCTTGAAAATATTAAATGCTTTTGGATAGGGTGAGAAAATATAATAAAGATGACAATACTACCTAAATTAATCAATTTATTTAGCGCTCTACCAGATTCCCCAAAACACTATTTTAATGATGTAGAAAAAATAACAACAAAGTTCATGGGGAGAAACAAAAGATCAAGAATTTCAAGGGAACTAATGAAAAAAAATCAAATGAAGGTGGCCTAGCTGTACCAAATCTAAAATTATATCTATTACTAAAACCATTTGGTATTGGCTAAGAAGTAGACTAGTTGATCAGTGGAATAGGTTAGGTTTAAAGGACAAAACAGTCAATAACTTTAATAATCTAGTGTTTGACAAACCCAAAGACCCCAGCTTTTGGGATAAGAATTCACTGTTTGACAAAAGCTGCTGGGAAAATTGGAAATTAGTATGGCAGAAACTAGGCATTGACCCTCACTTAACACTATACACCAAGATAAGATCAAAATGGGTTCATAATCTAGGCATAAAGAATGAGATTATAAATAAATTAGAAGAACATAGGATAGTTTACTTCTCAGATCTGTGGAAGAGGAAGTAATTTATGACCAAAGAAAAACTATAAATCATTATTAATCACAAAATAGAAAATTTTGAGTATATCAAATTGAAAAATTTTTGTACAAACAAAACTAATTCAGTCAAGATTAGAAGGGAAGCAATAAACTGGGAAAACATTTTTAAACTCAAAGGTTATGATAAAGGCTTAATTTCCAAAATATATAGAGAATTTACTCTGATTTACAAGAAATCAAGCCAATTCTCCACTTGATAAATGATCAAAGGATATGAACAGGCAATTCTCATTCGAAGAAATTGAAACTATTTCTAGCCATATGAAAAGATGCTCCAAGTCATTATTAGTCAGAGAAATGCAAATTAAGACAGCTCTGAGATACCACTACACACCTGTGAGATTGGCTAGAATGTCAGGGAAAGATAATGTGCAATGTTAGATGTGGGAAAACTGAGGCACTGATACATTGTTGGTGGAATTGTGAATATGTCCAGCCATTCTAGAGAGCAATTTGGAACTATGCTCCAAAAGTTATCAGACTGTGCATACTCTTTGATCCACCAATGTTACTCCTGGGCTTATATCCCAAAGAGATGTTCAAGAAGATGTGCAAGAATGCTTGTGGCAACCCTCTTTGTAGTGGCTAGAACCTGGAAACTGAGTGGATGCCCATCAATTGAAGAATAGCCTAATAAATTGTAGTATATGAATACTATTGTTCTGTAAGAAATGACCAGCAGGATGATTTCAGAAAGGCTTGGAGAGACTTACATGAACTAATGCTGAGTGAAATGAGCAGGAGCAGGAGATCATTATATACTTCAACAACAACAGTATATGATGATCAATTCTGATGGATGTGGCCCTCTTCAACAATGAGATGAACCAAATCAGTTCCAGTAGAACAGTAATGAATTGAACCAGCTATACCCAGGAAAAGAACTCTGAGAAATGAGTATGAACCACTACATAGAATTTCCAATACCTCTATTTTTTCCTCCTGCATTTTTTTTATTCCCTTCACAGGTTAATTATACACTATTTCAAGTCTGATTTTTTTTGTTCAGCAAAATAACCATATGGACATGTATACATATATTGTATTTAACTTATACTTTAACATATTTAACATGTATTGGTCAACCTGCTATCTGGAGGAAGAGGGTGGAGGAAAGGGGGGAAAATTGGAAGAAAAGGTTTTGCAATTTGTCAATGCTGAAAAATTACCCATGCATATATCTTGTAAATAAAAAGCTATAATAAAAAAAAAGAAAAATATGGAAAGGTGTACTCACAAAGAAACTAAGAAGAAACCAATAGTATCATCTTACATAAATGCATATGACTATATGTATGATTTTAAATATCTCTCTTTATGTGTGTGTGTGTACTTAATTGTAGCCTTCTTCAGTAGAAGAGGAAGGGTAAAAAAATAAAGTTAATTGTTTACTGCAGAGGACAAAAGCAAACCTACAAGAAAGCAAAGAAAACTTGGACTGCTCTGAACACAATTTGTAGTACTTATTATGTAGGTTTTCTTGAAAGGAAAATTCATTCCTTTATGTTCTTTTATACATAATGCATTTTTTCTATTCTTTTATAAGTTTTACATAAATAAATAAATTTTAATTAAGCCAAAAAAAAAAAAAAAACCCTGGAATTCTTGCTCTATACCAAGCAAAGTGTTACTTTAAGGTCCATTATACTATTACTTTGTATGTAGGTTAGAAGCCAAACTAGTCAAACAAATTCATTATTTGAGAATTTGTGCTCCCTAGAAACCTTGTTGTCTTTACTTGCTTTTCTTTTGTTTTAGAGTTTATAAGTTTCTTTTCTTTTTTCTCCAGTAATACCCTCTTTTTATGTGCCAGTTTGGTGCAAAGGCAGTCTTGCATTCCTGAGATTCATGCTTCAGGACCAAAAAAGTTTTGATCATTATTTAAACTCATCACCATGCTGCTAATTAAAGCGTTTTCCATGCTAGTAATTCAAGCCTTGATTCCCTCATCCCCCTTAGCCTCTTCTCCCTACTTGAGGTTTGGAGAGCTTGAGCATGGAGTACCAAAATTCTCTCAAAGTCTTTCTCTGGAGAAGGGAGAAAACGCACTCTCTCAGTTCCCTCCACTTTGGATCTATTCCTCTGCCTAATTTCAACTCTATGCAACAAGATACTTCTATGCCAGGCAACTCCTTGTTTCATGATTTTTTCTTTACCTCTGTCTTTTCTGCCTCGTTTTGTAGGCTGTTTTCCCCTTTAGCTGGCAAGGTATTTGAAGGTACAGAATATCTGTTTATTAAATATATTTAGAGCATTGTCTGGAACATAATAAATGTTTATTGGGTTGGATTGGATTGGGTGCTCTCTTAAATCAGAGATCTATAGATACAATCAGTACTCTAATTAGACAAGGACTTCAAATTGTGTTGTGATCTTTAGCCAATGCAGTATGGGTAGAAGATAGATGAAACATTAAGCATATTTCTGTATCTTGGTCTTGTTATAGTGGAGGGGCTTTTGTAGGTCAGTGAAATTATAAACTCTACTGTGCAGGATTACCCAAAATGAACAGGTCCTAACAGAGAGTTCTGACTAAAGATGATCCAACGGAGAAGGAAAAAGCAAACCACTCCAGTTTCTTTGACAAGAAAACCCCATAGACTAGAAGGTTGTGGCCTGCTATGGATCTGGAAGGGTCAGACATTACTGGATAAGAAAACAACAATATGCTAAATGTTATGCTAAATAATAGGAAAACAAACAAGCAACAACAACAATCAAGCAGACATCAAAGAAGTCAGTTCTTACCTAAAAAAGAACTTATATTTGAAGAAGACACATAAAAGAGAGCTGAAGCAGTAGTAAGTTTGGGGGTTGGGGGGGGGAAGAACATAGACTAAGAGTCATGCTCAAAAATAGATGCATTTAGAGGTGAGGTGTTTGGTTTTTTTTTTTGAGCATTACATTTTGTAAATGAATTGGTTCCTAAAAATGAAACAACCACCAACTGTAGAGGATGGGGATGAACTATTGAAGAAGGGTGATAGGAGGAAATAAAATGGGGAATAGTGACAGGGAAGAAATCTGCTGAAAGCTTCTGAAAACCCAAGATGCAGAAATTATGATACTATATGAGAAAACATAAAGGACTAATCCCAGGATGCCCTCTCCTGGAGCACTATTATACCCATATTTCCAGAGAATAAGTGGGTTACAGATGTTTGTAATCCTTAATAATGTGTAGTCACAAGTTACCAAGCAGCAGCCGCTTGTCCATGTAAAAGGTCAGAAACATTTAACTACTTCCATGTTGACTTTTGCTCTTCCTCAAGGGCAAAAGCAGATGTTGAGTTAAACAGCTGTTTCCACTTATTCAAGCTAAGACCAGCTCTGGCTGGTCAAATCATTGACACATGCTGAAGATTGCCAATTCTGAACTTCTCCATATGCTTGAGTCTCTTTTTCTAAGTTTGATGAGTCTGTCAATATACCAAAAACCACACAAGTTAAGGAGATTTGTGAAAATAATTAGTGTAATGACATTCCAGTTATTAAAAAGAAAAGAAAAAAAAATCAATCATCTGCCTCATTCTAGGAGTATGAACTCCCAAAAACTTAAACATGAAATTGTGTGGGAAAAATGCTAAAATAGGAAACTTTTACCCTACACAACTAATAAACACCAGCAAACTATGGTAATTTTAGATAACTGATCTTAAAACAACAATAAAGGGGGAAATAAAATTAAAACAATAAAATAAATCTTTTATACATCTAGAGGTAAAATTATTTTAACATAATGCAGAAAAAAATAATTTTCTTTAATTTTATACATTATTGTGGAAAAGCTTAAAATACTTTCAATATAACAGAATTATTAGGTGTGCAAAAATCTCTAATTTATATCATAAAATTCTTGCCTTAATAACATATTTCTTAAAATGTAAAAGAAAAAAAAAAAGAAAAAATGCTTCCCTAAAGAGTCATTTTGAATATGTGCACTTCTAAAAAGATTTAGTGACTGTCCTTGGAGAGGAATGTCTATGAAAAATTTCCGGTTGAAGTGGGTAGGAATAAAGATCCAGAGAAGTATTATATTTTCAAAAGAAACTCGGGTCCTTTCTCATGAAAATCTTCTGACCAAGAATTAGAATGTAGCTGGAAATGCCCTAAGATATACATGTGCTTGCTATAGGAAGCAATTTTATGAATTTTATGCATTTTTAATAAGTTAAGGTTCCTTTTAGGTAGTAAAAAGCTGGTAGAGGGGATTAAGGATTGAAAACAAACTGGGATAAAGTGCTTTTTGATAATAAGGTATTCAGAATCCCCAAAGTCATTGGAACAGGAAGCAAAGTTTTATATAAGCTTGCAGGACTGCTAATTCTAAGACAAGGTTTAGAGTAAATTTTATAAACATGTGTTTTATCCATCTAAGAATTTTCTCTTAAAAATCTACCTAGCATAGAATTCTATTCTTTGTAAACTATTTTTGCTCCATTCTCACTAATCCACATTTCCTCCCCCGCCTTTCTTTTTCTCCTAAGTAGAAAAAATAACTCTTTGAAATGTATAAAATTGTATTTCAATTTTGGTTAATATTTAGCTAATTGGAATGCCTAGTTTCTGTCTTGATTCTGCCCCTAAATGCTGGCTTTTTTTCTCTTCATATTTTTCAATAAGTTGGTAACAAATTTTTAAAGTTGTGAAGATCTCTACTTCATGCAAGTAGTTTGGAATGTCCTTAATGTGAAAAGAAAATATCTTATGGTGCATATATTGAGGGGACTAGGATGTTCTTTAGGGAGATTTGGAATGGTTAGGCAAACCATAAAGCACTTAGAAAATATTCTAATATGGCTATGTGCCTTTGGTTTGAGCAAGTCTTTTGCATTTGGTACTGTGGCTTTGGTAAGGATACATAAGAGTATGAAAAACCAAGGAGTACTACAATCTTCATATTAAAAGATAACTTTAATATGTATAAGGATAACATTAGAATTAGAACATTAGAACAACATTTTTCTCTAATCCTCAGAAACAGACAAGTTCAAAGATAAATTGAAAGAAGTTAAAACAGAAAAGTTTCACCAAACTCAAACTATCATAAATTCTCCCTGAAAACCTAAACTTGTGTATACATTTTCATTGGAAGTTATAAAATCACATAGGGAGTCCAATAATATGCATTTTAACATTTTTTAAAGATTGTTTTTGTTCTATATCATTCAATTAATTGATGTTAAAAATTCCCAGTGAAGAATTGATCTTTACTAAGGCATGCCAGCTTGTTTTTGCAACTTCTTGTCTTTGAGATTGATCTGGGAAACTAAGAGGCTAAGTCACAAGTCCATAGTCACACAGCTAGTAGATATTAGATATAAAAACTGAAGTTAGGCTTTGTTGATCTATTCTTGATTTTCTAGCCTTGTGATGCACTGTTACTTTCCTAAATTTAATACTTGTTGACTCCTTTTTTCAATTAAAATTTTGTCATAGAAAGAAGCATTATGGCATAGGAAATAGACAGCTGTGCTCAGGGATAAGGCAATGAGGGAAACATTCTATTCTCATCTCTATTACATACTAACTACATGAGCTTGAACAACAATAACAACAACAACAACAACAATTACTTTTCAGTATTTAAACAGAGGTATTCTCTAAAGCTCTTGGTTGCATAGGGGATGGGTAACATGTATAAAAGGAAGAGTGCTCATCTGGATGTTTCATATATTGGTGAAATCACAGATTTATTTCTTAGTTTTATAAAAATGATAAACTCCAAATGATTTGTTATTTGTTTTAAATGTATGCCATGGCAAATAATAATACAAAAAATTCTCTTTTCATGTCCTTTTCTTCTGTTTAATCTTTGGGAATTTTCATTGGTATGGTGTGTGTGTGTGTGTGTGTGTGTGTGTGCGCGCGCGCGCGTTTGTATACATGTATGTATATGTGTGAGTGATCAAATTGTAGAAATACACATATTATTCATTTGAGCCCTATTTCTTTCTCTAAATTAGTTTGTATAATTATTTCTATTTATTTGTAATTTTTATATTTAACATTCATTGATATATAATATTCCATTATGTTCATATCCCATGATATTTAAACAACCAAAAATCATTGGAAATAATTTTTTTTTAATTTTTAATGTTATGGTTATTTTACAAAGATAGTTTTTTTAATATCATTCCTGTGAGAGAAATCGTGTACTACAGAAAACTCTGGGTCAAAGGTAGGTATCATTTTGTAATCTTTCCCATATATTGCCATATTGCTTTCCTAAAATATTTCATAGTTCTTCAAATAGTGGAATGTGTATCTGTTTCTTCCAAATTCCCATCAATATTGAATTTTTAAAAATCATTTTAAGCTGTCTTTGTCAGGGAGAAAGTGTGATATAGTAGATAGAATACTGAATTAAGAATTGAGAAAAATGGGTTTGAATTTTTTTTTGTTTTTTTTTTTTGTTGTTGCTATTTTCTACCTCTGTGACCTTGGTCAGGCTATATTATTTCTTTGAGTTTGATTTTTTTACTTTTGTAAAATGTAGAGATAGTTGAACTCAAAAGATTTTTCAGGTTTTAAATCCTACAACTATCTTGTTGGTAATTCTAGGGGGTTTGAATGCCTATTTCAATGGTTTCTACACTTTTTATATGAATTCCAAATGGCTAACACCAAAATTTTGTTGTTTCCTTTGACAACTACCTGTTTTCAATTTTGATTGATTTAAGATTAGTTCAGTCAAACTACAAAAGAATGACAATAAATTGCTAGACAAAATGATAACATAATTTATTTTGAGAAACAGAAAAGGATAGAATTTTGAGGAAAATAGTGAAAACAGACATATGAACAGTCTCCAGGAAAAGTAGAAATGAAGAAGAGTACTTCCACACTATACCATAAAGGATTTTGGTGCTTTTTTTAAAATAGAAAATAAATCAATTGAACTAACTTTATGAGCAGGCATCTGAAATATTTGATTGCAGCAGCACGGAGTTGTATCTAGAATTTAAGAAACTTAAGAACATGAACTTTTTTTTTCTTTTATTAATATTATTATTTTTTAAAATTTACATTATTATTTTTTTTTACAAAAAAAATTATGCATAGGTAATTTTCCAACATTGACAATTGCAAAACCTTTTGATTCAACTTTTCCCTTCCTCCCCCAACTCCTTTCCCCCAGATAGCAGGTTGACTAATACATGTTAAATATGTTAAAGTATAAGTTAAATACAATATGTGTATACATGTCCCAACACTTATTTTGCTGTACAAAAAGAATTGGACTTTGAAGCAGTGTACAATTAGCCTGTGAAGGAAGTCAAAAATGTAGGCAGACAAAAATATAATGATTGGGAATTCTATGTAGTGGTTCATAGTCAATTTCCAGAGTTCTTTTAATAGGTATAGCTGATTCAGTTCATTACTGCTCTAATGAAACGGATTTGGTTCATCTTATTGTTGAAGATGGCCACGTCCATCAGAATTGATTGTCATATAGTATTGTTATTGAAGTATATAATGATCTCTTGGTCCTACTCATTTCACTCAGCATCAGTTCATGTAAGTCTCTCCAAGCCTTTCTGAAATCATCCTACTGGTCATTTCTTACAGAACAACATTCCATAACATTCATATACCACAATTTACCCAACCATTCTCCAATTGATGGGCATCCACTCATTTTCCAGTTTCTGGCCACCACAAAAAGGGCTGCCACAAACATTTTGGCACATACAGGTCCCTTTCCCTTCTTTAAGATCTCTTTGGGATATAAGACCAGTAGTAAAGGGTATGCATAGTTTGATAACTTTTTGAGCATAGTTCCAAATTTCTTTCCAGAATGGCTGTATGTATTCACAATTTCATCAACAATGTATCAGTGTCCCAATTTTCCCACATCCCCTCTAACATTCCCAAAGAGATCTTCAAGAAGGGAAAAGAACCTGTAAAATTGCCTATGCACATATCATGTAAATAAAAAAAAAAACTATAATAAAAAAAAATCCAATTTAAAAAAGAATATTATGTTGTAATTGCTATTTTATGGTAAGTTTTGAAATCTGATATCACTTGTCTGGCAGCACCATTCTTCTCCCTCTTCTTAAGTTTGATAAGCTTGTTAACCTGGCTATTATTGTCTGTTTCTCCCCCTTCCATATACTTTTTCTAGGTACAGCAACATATGTTTGGATAGAATATCTCCTGTTTGAATATTAGCCTATTTTATAACAGCATCACCATCAATGTTATTGCCACATGTTGGATTTTTTAGGTACAGCAATTTTCATACCAAGTCACAGAGGACTTGATTTGCATGAACTTTAGGGATGATCTCAAAGTCAATCAGTTAATTCACATTTTTGAGTGCCTTACTATATTCCATTTCTGAGTTAAGTACAGAAACTTATACTTTTAATGTATACATTTTGTTCTTTTCCAACCTGATACCATGATATATACCATTGGTATTTTGACTAGGATACATAATCTGAAGATGATAAAAACTTAAAGGATGACAAAGAATAAAACAGATTATGTAAATTAAACATCAATTATCAGTGTTAACAGAAATTAAAGCAAAAGTCTCCTCTAGTAGACAACATATTTATCCCATCAAAAGGCAAAGCTTATTTAAATTTGATTTTGATATCTTCAAGGACAGCACAAATTTTATTTAGCTGCTTTTCCCTAGAATAATGTAAAATAAATCCAATAAAAAGAACAATCTTTTGTTCTGAGTGCATATTCACTGAAATTAATTGCCCTTATATTTTTCAAATATATATCTTTCACTTATATGATATTTTTCAAGTATACAAGAATACTGTACTATTCTGAAATTTTCTTCTGTTTGTATCAAGTACATTAATGTACATCTTAGTTTTGTAATTTTATTGCTGGAGGGGGGGATTCATCCTTTTCGCCATCTACTAAGATAAATCACAGTCCTGCCATACCTCAGGGGATTATTTCCCTGAGTTTATATGACATTCTCTTCCCCAAGTAAAATTGCTTCTTGTATTAGAAGTGTTGTGACATTATAGAGATTTCATGCTGTGATGTGATGGTGGATGTAAGTAGGACAAAGTTCATCTTTTACACTTTCTTTAGGCAGCAGAATCATTGCTTTTTTCAGAGAACAGATAGGAGGAGAGAGTAAGAGTAAAACTCTTTACCAAAGTGTTTCTCAATTCCTTTTTCATTTTAGGAAGTAGGGGCTTAGGAAGATTTACCTCAGTCAGTGATTATGATAAGACTTAAGAATTAAATTGAGTTTCTGCCCATAACTTAGGTAACAGTTGAACTGTGAGACACAACAAAGACAGTGGAAGACAAGACATCTTCAAGCATTCGAAATTCAACATTTAAATGAAAAATCCAGAAGAAAAATAGCTGCCAAAAGAGCTATATGAAGAGATTAAAGCACCACCTTGATTTTAGCCTATGCTGGTTTACTTTTCCATGTAGCTTAGTTGAAGGAAGATATTTGTAACTATTGACTCAGAATTGACTGTGTAAGCTGCCAACAGTTCTCTAGCTATTTGCTAAGGTTGAGAGAACAGAGAAAAGCAACAACTGAGAGAACAAAAGCTAGATGGCTATTGGATGAAAATCTTCAGAGGGGAGAGCTATAGTCCTTAGTATAAATGCTCCAGATGTGAACCTTAGATAACTATGAATATAACATTTCACTTGAGAAATCTAACTGAGTGTGAAGGTGTCTGAAAAAGAGATCAGAAAGAACTAAAGCAATTCTTCTATTGGGATGACTCTAACCAGTACATGGTGGAGACTAATGTTAGTGTTGTTAAACAGAAATATGAAATAGTAGTACTGACTAGCAAAGAGAAATACTTGAAGGGAAGCAGATCTAGTAGACAGAGATATAAGGACACCATCAGAAGATATTGGTATTTTATACCACCAGTATGGTGGAAAGCATTGCCTGCAGGAGAGCAGTGCTTAGTCAGAAACTGCTCTAGCAGATAACAATAGGTTTTATAAGTAGAAGAAAGTGAGATTTCCGCAAAATGGAAGTATGAGTAGCTCCTCCTTGCTTGTGTCCTGGTTGTATGTGTTTACTACACACACACTCATTTACAAACAACTATCTGACCATGTGTTCCCCAAGTGCAAATATTTTCTGTATAATTCCTATGGTGATATATTATTTCCCTCAAATTTATATGTATTTATGAGAGTGAGCTAAACATTTCTCTGTTTTACAGAGCTAAAGATGCTCTGTTTTATTTTTTACATTGTTATTTTTAATGGTTTTGTAGACAGGATCTACACTTAGTAGATCCTGTCTCTAACTGGGAAAAGCAAAACACATCAATGAGTATATAAGAGGTCTAGTTTGAAAAGGATTTTAACTGAGAAAGAACTTAAAATCTTGGATTCTAATTTTGTTTCAACTTTGGAAGACCTTTGGGCTACAGAATAAAATACTTTTTAAAAATTATTTAATTGAACAAAAATTTACTAAGTACATTCTCTATTCTGGTCTCTGAGAATTCAAAGAGAAAAACAAAGAAATCCTTGCCTTCAAGGAATGTAGATATACTGAGAGAGAAACATGTATAAAGACAGGTACATACAAAATAATTTGGAAAGGAGGTTAGCAAGTGGGAGGATTTTAAAAAGACAAGAGTTTTTACAAGTGAGGAAACTGAGAAGGCAGGGTTCTAAAGTATGAGAGATGACTTCTAGTGATGCATCTGGAAGGAGAGTAACATGTTGTCTTTGAGATACAACAATGAGTCTTGATGATGAAGAGGAATATGATAAAGCAAGGCATGTAAGGGAGGCTAACATTATAATAGGTCATAAATTTCAAAACTAAACTATTGATCAGAGAAATGCTAATTAAGACAATACTAAGATACCACTACATATCTCTCAGATTGGTTTAGATGACAGGAAAAGGTAATGATGAATATTGGAGGAGGATGTGGAAAAACTATGGATACTAATACATTGTTAACTGTGAACTGATTCAACCATTTTGGAGGGCAATTTGTAACTGTGCCCAAAGCGCAAGCAAATCATGCATACCCTTTAATCTAGCTTGTATCCCAAAGAGATCATAAAAGAGATAAAGGGACCCACATGTGCAAAAATGTTTGTGGCAGCCCTTGTTGTAGTGGCCAAAAACTGGAAACTGAGTTTGATGCCCATCAGTTGGAGAATGGCTGAGTAAGTTATGGTGTGTGAAAGTTGTAATATTATTGTTTTGTAAGAAATGATCAGCAGGATGATTTCAGAGAAGTCTGAAGAGACTTACATGAACTGATGCTAAATGAAGTGAATAAAACCAGGAGATCACTGTATACAGGAACAGCAAGATTATATGACGATTAATTCTGATGGACATGGCTCTTTTCAACAATTAGATAATTCAGGGCAGTTGCAATGGTCTTGTGATGAAGAGAGCCATCTGCACCCAGAGAAAGGACTGTGGAATTGAGTGTGAATCACAACATAGTATTTTCACTTTTTTGTTGCTGTTTGCTTGCATTTTGTTTTATTTCTATATTTTCCCTTTTTGATATGATTTTTCTTGTGCAGCATGATAATGGTGGAAATATGTACAGAAAAATTGCACGTTTAATATATATTGGATTACTTGCTATCTAGTGGAGGTGGGTAAGGAAGGTAGAAAATTTGAAATGCAAGGTTTTGCAAGAGTGAATATTGAAAATTATTCATATATATGTTTTAATAAAATAAAAAATAATAAAAAAATAAAATAAATTTCAGATTCATGAAAGTATTTTTTTATCCTAGATATAATAGGAAGATGTAAAAGGAACAAATATAATTGTGTAGTGGAATGGTATGGTCAGATCCCTGTCTACGGAAGATTATTTTGATAGCTGCAGAAAAGATAGATTATAGAAATTAAATACTGGAGTCAGGGTTTTGAAGTAGGAAGCTATCATTATAGTCCTGACTAGAAGTGATAAAGGCCTGAACTCAGGTGGAGGTAGAATTAACACAATTTTGCAACTACTCATCTATAAAGATGGGATTAAAGATTAGAGAGAATGAAGTATGATTTCAACATTCTACTCCAGGATGAGTGGTTGAAAGGTAGTGCCTTCTATAGAAACAGAGAATATTGCAAGGAGTGGATGTGAATGATGAGTTAGGTGAGAACATATTCTCTTCTACCACATTAATTATATGTTTTCTCTTGTTTTGGACTTCATTTAGATTCTACAAGGATCTGAAAGAGAAGTATAAAACTATGTTGCATGGAAACATTGCATGTGAAAACAAAATAAAGCAAAAGAAAAAATCCCAAGTAATTGCTATGAGTTCAGCCCTCAGATTTTCAATACTGTTACCTCTCCCTAAAGATTCCATCCCAATGAACAGATTCAGTCTATGGTGAATCTATCTGGGATTTCTTTAAACTGGAGGATCTTGGATTGGGGATTTCAAACTGATCTGGTTAAGTTCTGTGGATTCTAAATTAAACTAGTAAAAACCCCTAAAATGGATTAGAATCCATAGAAGAAAGGAAACACGCATTTTAAAACACCTATTATGTTCCAGACATTATGCTAAATATTTTATAAATAGTGTTTCATTTGATCCTCACAATAATCAAGGGTGACAGGTGCTAATATTATTCCACTTTTACAGTATAGAAAACTAAGACAAATAGAGGTTAGATTGACAAGCCAAGGTAACACTTTTGAATGCCCCAGAACAAAACTACTTCCTGAGGTTGACTATAGACTTGAAACTACTCAATTCTGAAGGTCAACCTTCAGATAATTTAATAAAACAGCCTAATAAAAAGGCTGAATATACCATCATAAATCAACACAATGAATTAAGTTCAGAGGTTGATTTGGCATTTGAATATGTCCTTAAAGCATTCTGCTTTACCTAATTTATCTACAAATCTTTGGTTGCAATGCTCATTTAAACCTGCTCTTTAGCTATGGCTTAATCTTAAGCACCTTGTCTTACAGTATTTTTACTGAGTTTAGAGCTCAAATCAAGAGCAGTAATAGTTTCTTTATGAGAAAGTGGAACCTTTGTGTCTCAGAAGGAAGAGAGCTAGAGCTAGAATCATAAATAAAGTTTTACCTAAGACATTAGTTAGAGGATGCTGCACAAGTCACTTAAGTTTTGGCTATTTATATCATTATCATCATCAAAAAAAAGGCTGGCATAAAAGCCTCAAGAAGCATATTGGAACTTTTTTATTTTTAAGGCTCTTTCTCTCAATACTAATGATGATAGCTAACATTTATATTAGTACTTATTATGTGCTGGATACTATACTTTATAATTGTTACCTCCCTTGATCCTCACAATTGGGAGGTAGGTGCTATAATTTGCTCCATTATTATTTTTATTATTAGTTTCCTTTGACAAATGAGGACACTAAGGCAAACAATGTTTAAGTAATTGGCCAGAGTCATACAGCTAATAAGTGTCTGATGCCAGATTAGAACTCCTCAATACCAGATACAACACTGTATCTCCCATGCCACCATTTTTTGAATGCTTATTGATGAACTCAGAATATGGTCATTAGCTTTTTCTTTTAAGTCTTTAGAACATCCCAGACCAAAACTACAGTTGAATCCCAAATGAATTTTCAAACAAATAAAACAGCATAGATTGAGAGCTGTAAAAGAACTATAAAAAGATTATTTTGTACAACTCGTTCATTTTACTGATGAGGAAACTAAGGTTCAAAGAGTTCTACATAACAAGAAAGTGGATTAGGATTGAAAGCCCTGATTCCAAACTCAATATTTATTTTGCTAAATCTAAAAAATCATTTTAGGGGAGGGAAATTTGGGAGGAAAATTGGTCTTCTCAATATCTGCATGGGTTTTCACCAGAATGCCATATTCTGTGTCCTAACTGCAGCCTGGCTGAAAAGTGAGAATTCAGTAAAATATTTCATCTCAACTTCCCTTGTGGTTTATTGCTCAGTCATTTATGCACAAGGAAATGTGAGAGCAGGAACTAATGTACTCTTTTGCCAATGAATTAAAAGAAGATTTAATGAAATCCTAGCTACCATTTATCTACCTGTCATGTTAAACCACTGTAATATTTTCTCTTGATGATTACAAAACTGAGAATTATGGACTATGGCATTTGGCTTGGTCATTTTTAAACTAAAAAAAAAAAGTTGTCCAGTAGCTTATTTCATGGATGAAGCACTTAAAAGTAATGGACTGGAATCTGAGTCACCAGAAAGTTGCCCTTTATAGGGTGGGTAACCAAGGACATCAAGAGAGTTTTTGACATTGTATTTTAATCAAGGAAGCTTTACATCAGAAAACTTAACATTTGATAGAAACTTCAATGATAAGAATTTTATATCAGTACAATTTAAGATTTTGAGGAGATCATAGGACATTTCTTCCAATCACCAACTCCTCCCAAACTTCTGTAAGATATAAATCTCCATATCTTCCTTAGATTATTTTCCCATGTTAGAAATTGTTTCTTCTGGTTTCTATTTCCTTTCTATATCTTTCTCTAAAATTATAAAGAGTGAAAATGGGAAGGGACCTTGGACCTTTTATTTTACCAGGGAAAGGAACTGACTTTTCACATAGAGAATATAAGGATTATCACAATTGAAACTATCTCCTTATTTTCCTTTCATTGATTCTCTCCTTCCCTTTATACCATATAATATACCTGCCTTTATTTTAATTTCATCCATGATACATCATTTCCTCTGAAATCACTCCCTTCACATTTTAAATCACTTTTCATAATAACATGTTAGATATTTCTATGACATAATAGATTTTCTTTCACCAGTCAGAAGTTCCTCTTAATCTTTATAGTAAACATTTGTAGACCACTGTATAAATAGCATCTCATTTGATATTCACACACATGACTCTATGATGTACAAGCTATTTACCTCATTTTATAAACAGATAAATTGTGACTGAGAAATGTCAGGTAACTTCTCTAGAATCACACAATTGATAAATTGTCTGATTTTTAAAATTAGTGGGTCCAAAAAATTCAGGTTCTTGTAACCAGTTTGGGAACAAACTTCCTCTAACTTCACTAAGCTGATCTTTGAACAAAATACAGATGGTTCATCACAGGGCTTTCCATTGTAAGATCAACCTTAGCTTATACTCCAGTGGCATAGATTTTGAGAATTTATGTTGATTTTTCAAATATTATAGATTTTTTAAAAATTCCCTAAAATATCCTATCATGCTATCATTATTTTAATTTGTTATCAATTCAAATAGAGATTTTATGTTTTCTTTTGACATCCTCATGTTCTAAATGGCATTATATCTATACTCACCCACTTGTAGTGTCCTTAGCACAATATTTTTCATTGTTGTTGCTAGTCTGGAAATTTGCTTTAAGTCTAGAAGTATCTTCATGAAAAAAATTACCAAGAAAATCAGTACATATTCTAATGTATGGTTTTAGAGAGTTGTCTGAGGGCATTGAAAAGTTATGTGACTTACATTCCATGTCCACTTCAACAAAGAAGAGGGTGTGAACCTTAGTACATCTTTATAACAGTGAGGTTGGCATGTGTTTTCACTAACTGGTTGATAAAGCAAAAATTCCATTAACATTTTACAGGCTATCATTAAGGTACATACCTAACAATGGCAAAAATATGTAATAAATAAAATGACATTTTTAATGCAGATATGAATGAACTGTATTTTGCTCATTTTAAAGTGGCCATTCAGTACTCTTTGCATCATTAGCATACACTTTTCTGACAGAATGGCAAAAAACAGCCAACTATCTTATGCCAAAGAAGTCTCCAGCACCTAGTACCATGACTGTCACAAAGTAGTTGCTTAATAAATGCTTGTTGACTTGGAAGTTAAATTCAGTGCAAAAGTACACACATTCATATGAGATAATTTATGATAGAAGGAATGCTTTCAAAATGGAATTTTAAAGATTACTTATTTTTAATTCAAAAACTATATTAAATAACATTCTTTCTCCATCCAACACCTAAAACTCTTACCTACATATGTCAGGTTTTTCCCTCCATAAAAGAAATCTATGAAAGTGGAACCCTTAAGCACCTACCTCTGTTGGAGGGAAGGTTGCAGAGAATATAAATCTTTCCGCTGCAGTGGCTGCATATTATCACACAGTGGTGTCGTATAGAGAATTTTAAAAAGGGGAAAAAAAGAGTTAGGATATAAAAACTGCACAGCATCTTGACCCCTAATGAGTTAAATCTTATTAGGGTGACATTTGGCAATTTGGTATTTCAAAAGAAGGGAGAAATAATGTACCC
Source organism: Sminthopsis crassicaudata (assembly GCF_048593235.1). Taxonomy (NCBI): domain Eukaryota; kingdom Metazoa; phylum Chordata; class Mammalia; order Dasyuromorphia; family Dasyuridae; genus Sminthopsis; species Sminthopsis crassicaudata. Next base: position 108,809,054 of record NC_133622.1, read on the forward strand.
AAAGAGATTTCCTTATGCATCTGTAAATAATTTTCTTCATTATGAAGATCATCACATTGAAGAAACTTTTCTTCTTCTAATTGCTTCACTTAGTGAAAAACAATCTCTTTTTCATCTTCTCTACCCTCTACGACTCCAACAATATATCAAATTGTATATAGTTCATATATATTAGGTTCATTAATATATAAATCTAGATTTCAGCAAAATGGTCATGGAAGTAGAATGGTATTGAAGTGAAAAGGAGATATAATTGCAATCAGAAGACCTGGATTCATGTTCTAGTGTATGTATTAAAAAACAAAACAAAACAAAAAACCACCTGACATAGGCAAGTTAAACTCTCTGGGCCTCAGTTACTTAATAGATCTATTAATCTACAAAATTAATGGAGTGGATTAGATGATTTCTCATATTTTTTTTTGCTGCTGCAACTATGATCTTGTCACAATCTCTTTGGACCTCAGTTTCCTTATCTGTAAAATTAGGTAAGTAGGCTAAATTACCTCTCTATAAGATCATAATTTCTTTGATTTGCCCAAGATCTTTTCAATAGCTTCATAGAATTATGTAGAAGGAGCCAAAAATATATTTTCATTACCAGTCAGCTTCTAATTCCTTTAAAGTATTTCACTAATTGTTCAAAATCCCTAAGATTGATTTTAAAGGATTTTAGAGTCAATTAAAAAGCATAGTTTTGTTCCATTTTTAGATGCATTTTCAAGTGATGCTAAGCACTTTGGAAATATGTAATATCTTTTGATCTCAGTGTTAACTTCATAATAATTTTCTTCAAAAA